>NW_020214312.1:200129-266952 GCF_003070985.1 Temnothorax curvispinosus
CCGTCACTAGATTCGGTACCCCAGACACTCGTTTGTAGTGTTTGTACACGAGAGCGAGGTTTCCCTGCGACACATAAAAAGATGCGGGGTCGCGGGGCGGCTGCGATCCGACATATGCTCCGAGTAGCGCGCAAGGCGTAGTGGGCGATTAGGGAAGTTTGACCATGACCACGGTTAACTTCTCGCGAGATTCTCCAGCCGAACGCGAAGCGACGGGCGCGAGAATCGAGAGACACGTTAATAGCAATCGCATGAACCGAATAATAGATAAATCGTCCGACTCCCGACATTCCCGATGCTCGTTTCTACGCTAGGTTTACCCGGGGCGGGTAAAAAGACGCGAGGATACGCGGCGATTGCCATTCGACATGCACCCGGGGGGCGCGCTCGCTCGCGCGCGCACCACGTAATACCGCGGCCGGTGATTAGTGAAATTCGACACGTCATCGCGGCTAATTTCATGCAACGCGATGTTTTGCTAAAACGCTGAGAGGATATTAACACTTCACCGACGGGGACGCATAAAACTTCGTATATGAACCGTTGTTTTCTTTCTTATTACATCGCGCATTTGTCGCGACAAAGAGACGAAGCGGCAAATCATTAACTATTTTATTCATATTTATTAATATGTCAAAAACTTACCTGCCCCCCTTTGCCTCTTCTTCTAACTTTTTCGAAAGCTTACGAATATATGTATAGTTTGCAATGTAAAAATTATAAATTTTTACTCGCGCATGTAAAATGTCTTGGCCCCCGTTGACGAAATGTTAATATTGTTAAAATATTTCGAATAAAAAATCGTAGTAAAATGTCGAGCGCGCGCGAATCAATCTTGATATTCATATCAAAATATAACGGGAATATAGTGAAACGAATTATCGTCTTCTCTAATCTCGGTAATAGTAGCGCATTTCTGGGGCAAGAAGTAATACCATTGATCGAAACGTTCCGTCTCGCTGTAAAAACCCTCGTGATTAAAGAGTACCGCTGTCTAACATATAATTTTAAAGACGTATATTCAAAGAGGATAAATTTAACTCACGCCCGTGTTATCTCGAGGAGCGCTCGTTAAAAAACTTAAGAAGGATATATTAAAACCGATATCGTTAGAAACGAAAAAGTTCTAATTTTACGATCATGATATTAACGATTATGAGAACCCGTGTTTGCGCGGGAAGCAAACAATACGGGCTAATTGTAACTCGACGAGAATATATGTGTCTACGTACACAAGATATATAGGTACACGTCCGTTTTACAGCGGCCATTCATATTTTCTAAATGCATAAAAGCGTAAGAGATATAATATCTTTTGTTAACAATCCTGATATTTTTGTTGAGACAGAATCGACTTTAAATATTAAATATTGCTCGGGGAAACACTTATGATAATAGGGCAAAGATAGGTGTACATAAGAAACCTTTATGACATTAAAATAATGGAGCTACGTGAATTATCTATATTCTTCTCTTTGATCATATATAAAATTCGCGGAAACAGATGTAGGTCTAATGGACGTAGACGGCGCGCGGCGGCGTGTTATAAATCGGTTCGCTCTTTCCAAACAGATCGAAAGTATGTAAAGTAGTTTAAGAATGATTAGGGAGTTGAAATATATTGCCCGAGTCTCTTACCGCATATACCTAAACTCGCCGAGATAAAGCCGGTGAAATAGATATTTCGCTTATAAAAGCCAAGTAAATGAGATATTTAAATGTCTGAATCTATATCACCGTGTGTATTACATATTTATCGGAATACGCGAAATGTTTTTACCGCTGTTTACGCAGAAGAAAGATATTTCCACTTTCCGGAATTTACATTGTTGTTTGTCACGATATAACGTCCGTATAACTATCTCGTAGACTTTTTGAGCAGAAGCCAGCGTAATACCTTTTTACCGGCGTAATAATTCGAATTCTTTTGTACCGAGGCTTTTACGCGTTTACGATGCTCCGGAAAATCACAATTTGTAAGAATAATATGTACGTCCACGGCGGAACGCTTCATCGCCATCCGCGCTTCTGAAAGAACAGAGAGATTCTAAATCGGCTCATTTGCGCGGCTAGCTCTCTAGCTAATGATTTGCAAACTACTTTAATCGCTACCCACGATCAAATAATTGCCTCCGATAAATGACTCGCTGTTAATGTATATCAAACGTTGTAAGCTGTTCGAGTCACTATCCAATTTCTGTCGACTTAATTCTAAAAAAAAAAGGGGAAAATCTTGGGAGCGTAGAAATATTTCTGCAAAAAGTGACACGAGTTTAAAAAAAAAAAAAAAAACCACGAATCTCGAATTTATTATAGCATAAATCGTGAAAATAAATTTAATGAGTGAAAATAAATAAATATTTACGCTTAATCTGCAAGTAAAATACGACGTGACACGCGGATACGCATTGCTGTTATTCGAGAGAGACGTCTGGAATTTGATGTTGTTGACTCGTGCCACTTTTCATGCGACGATGCGTATATTAATAACTAGCGCGCCTCGCGCTCTTCATCTGGCAAACGAGATTTTAACCAGCCATGACGCTTAGCGTTGATTCCAGTCGATTGGCAACTGATCTTGATCATCGCCGGACTGGTTGTCTGCGTGATCCTGATTGGCATAATAGTCATACTCATTCTACAATGTCGCGATCGTATTAAGCAGCCACGACCGCGAACGGCGCAAAATCAAGAGACTGATATGCGTAAGTAATTACCTACAACGCCAATAACATACAAGTTGTTGTAAGCTTAATTGTTTTAAAGTAATGAATGTTACACCCAATACAATAGAAAGTAATATCCAATATAATGCTTGAAATAGCTCTTTCAAATCTAACTTTTATTCTGCCTTGCAATAAATACGTTAACGTGCTCTTTTTCGACGTTTTAAAAATTCATATTCTTAAATTTTTTAAGACACCTGTGTGTGCATCGATTGCAATCTTTTTTTTCTAATTCATACAGAGGAAACCGATTCTAACGCCGATCGATACAGAGAAAGCGATAGGAGCAGCAACCTCTCGGATGTCAAAGCGGACATCCGAGCGGGGTCCAGTGTCAGCAACGCGGAAAGTGTCACGGCCCTTGACAGTGAAGGCGAAGGAAGTACCAGAGGAGTAAATGCCTTGGCGCTTGCTGGACCAGTGCCGAATCCATTATCCGGTTATCGTTACAGCGCCGATTATACCGAGCCTTCCTTCCCGCCGAAGAATACCGTAAGTGGATTTAGAGTACGTTTGCGCTCGGTACTTTAACGACTGTGAGATACCGCTTGAAAAAGTGCGAAGAAAAAGGATCCATTTATCTGAGAATAGACTTTTTTACACAGAGATATTTCTCGTTATTTGTCTTGTCTATCCAATAAAAACAGTATTAAAATCTATTCAATATTGAGACGTTGCGTTTGTTTCCGTAGGACGGCAGTAACAACAACGGTTACGTGCCATACGTTGACTACACTCGCGATTATATGCCACCAACGACACAGAGCATGGGCGCTTCGCGAGAGTCCTTGAGCAGGATATCCTCGGGCGGTATCCTATCATCGAAAAAAATCGGACTCAGCTCGGCCAACCTGGGCAGCACGACTCCGCAGACGACGCCGATCGATCCGCGATTTTCCGCGACATATGGCAACCCTTATCTCAGGTAAGCCAAAAAGCAAACAAGGAGATTTACTATTTTATTATTAATTATTATCTAATCGATAATTAAAATCGATAGTTAAAATTTTTCTACAAATTTTCGACTCCAGATGCGTGAGATAATCTGCAAGAACGATAGCCCCGGTGTATCTCTAGTGCAACATAATTCCTTCTCCATGTAAGCCAAGGAAATAACGCGCGTTGACGCTCGATCAAAGTTCCAAAATTTCTGAGAGCGTCAACATAGTCCCGAGAATCTTGGATCGGAGCTCGCGCGCGGATGCCTCGGACTAATTTTAATTGGCTCGTGTCATTGATCGGCCGCGGATACCTTAGGTGACATCACGTTCCGTTTACGTATACGTCGCGCAACGCTTGTCATCCCCGTGCGCGAGAATCTCACGCCGTACGTGCCGGGAATGCGCCCGTCGCGAACGGCTAAATTAGATATGAGAGCGAAGCGCGGTTGCGCCTCGCGCGAGCTCCGGGAAATGCTCGCCTGCCTTAAAAATATTACGGAAGCACGATGATTAAAAAATCAAGTAAGAAGAGAGGAAGGAAAAAATTTGCTTGGGGAAAAAAACAGAACGTAAATTCTATTCAAGGATCGCGTAAATTCCGTCTGCGACTGTACATTGAATTTGGCTCTCTCTTTCTCTCTCTCTCTCTCTCTCTCTCTCTCTCTCTGCTTTCCCGAGCTCTTAAAATTCTTGTTTCGTTGCGTTTCAGTGGTCCTCCTTTCAAAATTTTATACTCTCCTAGCGGATGATGACCTCGCCTCGAAGCGTCTCACTATTGTGTCTAGATACCCGAGTCCACGTTTCGCCACCCGCATCTGGTTCATACGTGCCTTCGCTTCCTTCTGTTTACCTTCCTCCGCCAAGGATGCAAACAGCAACAACTTCACATGTTTTGTTTCAATTCAGACCCAGAATCCAAGACTCTTTTCGCGTCGGACTCAAGTACGAGGCCGAGACGAGGCGACTCCTTCGGCTCGAGGACCGAAACGAAGAGTGAATTCGTTATGGTTTCAGTTCATGTCCGCGATATAACGTAGTTGTAGGATAAAAGCTGACCGAGAGCTGTCAACGTCGAGGTCTCTTGAAAATTTCCTTTTTCGAAATAGGAAAAGATATCAGAGAGGAACGCTTTGCAATGGTAAACGTGACTGACGGAACTTTAAGATACTTTTCTTGAAATGATACAATTTCAAAATCTGAATATACCACTTTTCTGTTCTTTTTTACGCGCGATCGATTTCTACGCTAAAAGTAGCATAAATATTTTAAATATATATATTAATTAATATTTAATTGGTATATTTTTTAAGTAAAATTTTGAAAAATGCGTGATATCTATTAAGATAATTTTAAGTTTCATTTGTAACAAAGATAAAATAAGCAACGTTGAGCGCAATGTTTTATAACTAAAGTTTAACGTATCACACTTTACGAACAAACTTTGGTTATTACTCTGCAATTTTATTAAGCGTCAAAGTGTCAGCTATTAATCATTAATCGGCCAATACGATACGATACGATAAACGACAAACGTATGAGGATATATTCGACGATGCGCGTCGATGCTCATATAACAAAGAAACGTTGAAGCACTCGTGACACCTGGTACAGGAACGAAACCGCGACGAGTCGGATTCAGTTACTGTTTGCATGCCTGTTTTCTCGCGCTCTCTTCTCTTTCCGCGATTTAAATTCCGACACGGGGAAAAAAAGTCCGATTTCCCGTCACTAACGCTGCATTTCTTTCTTACAAACGAATACAGAATGTCAGCGGCCGAGCAGCTCCGACACGCGCCGCACACAGCCGTGCCGGGAGTCACGCCGGCACCGCCGCCGTACACGCAGGCAATGAGAATGAATAGCTTGAATACCTTGAACGGCGCTGGCCCGCAGGTTGGTACAAAGTGAAATGTATGTCAAATTCCTAAACGTAGTTACGCCGACGCCGTAGTGCTGTGGTGCTTCGTGCAACTTGGGGTAGATCGGGAGCAAACTGTCAATATTGCAAAGCCATTGCAACTGCGCGCGCGCTACTTTCATTTTGCAACGCTAATCCTTTCCCGTACGGCCCCATTCCAATTCCCCGACGCACGTAAATTTCTGCTGTAAATTGTTTTTGCCTGTTCTCTGTATCGCATGCCTTCGCGTAAGATACGTAAAGAAAAAAAAGCTCCGCTTGAAAAAAGAAAAATAAATTAAAAATCTGGTAGTCAGGTAAGTTGTGTTTTAAGCACGGTTGAGTTTCATCGACGGTCCGGATTTAATCTCGGAACATATAAGCGCGGTATTAAGGGATATATGCATATTAATATGGGTTTTGGTAATTACGCGGATGCGCATAGATTATGATAAAATTGATTTATATTTTGTCCTTCTACGTTGTTTATTTCTTTAACTTTTATTAGACAAAATTCGCAATAGCGATTTATTATTTTTCACTTACATTTTTTTATTTATCTTAAGCATACTGATTATACGTGCATGTTTATGATCGAAGCAAACGAAATGAAAAACAGGCAGCGTAGTGTAGTATACGAGCTATTGAGCGAAATAATAATATAAACCAGTAATAATATCACACATTTGATAAAGTGCAATGTTTAGTCACTATGGCAAAAACGTAAAATTATCAATTTTTTTTGTTCTAGAATCGTAGAAAAAGTACCATAATAACGTAGCTGAAATTCGTATTACAGTTTCGCAAATCCTTTTATTTCCCGAAATGAGAAAAAATATGGCTTTTATCACTTTTCCGCTCGCATATTACTCGCTGTTTTCATACTGTATAATTCAATCTTTGCACTATTTGAGGCTTTATAGTTTAATGGATATAGATGGAAACATTAGCTAGAATATCTGTTTTATGTTTCTATGGAGATGATGTAATTAAATATGTGTGTTACGTATCATAAAAATATATTAATGGTACTTCAACTTTTATACATGTACGAAAAAGCATACAAAATCAGAGGAAAAAAATAATTTTACTTATATTTTTTTATAATTTTCTCTATAATTGATATAATCTTGATTTTAGAAAATCAAAATCTGTAGAATCTGTAATTGATCTTCTATTGAGCAAACTTATCAAGCAATTAATTCAGCATTACTCGGATTTTTTACTTGCACGTCTATGTACATATCTTTAATTAACAAGTATCTTTCTCGATTCAAAAAAGGTTTAAAATAAATAGATAAAAGAAATTATATATTTTTCCTTAAATTTAACCAAGAGAATATATCGTAGTTAGAAACAAAGTAGTATCTGTAGGATTTAACCAGCGCCAGCGGGTTCAATGGTCGATAATGTGACTCAGAATCCTGCGTTTCTTTTTGTTTTGTAGGCCCCATTGTCAGCGCATTACATCACCGGCGGTCCAAACGGGGCCATGGCGACGGTGAAGCGCACATCCGCGGTGGGCACGTTAGCGACGCACGTATGAGGCCAGGGGATCTATCCGAATTAGAACCGTCGATACTCGGGCCTAACTGAAACCACCTTCGAACTCGGCCGTACCCTCGAGACGCCCCGCTACTTGCTCGGTCCGCGCCCGGCTACGCTAAGATCGACGACGCGCGACTCGCGACGTCTCGTTGATGTATCGGAACAAAGTCAATGTCGTTACGACGAGACCCGCCACGCTCACGACACGGAACGTTATAGAGCGGAATGCGAGCGACTTATGGGACGAAGGTCGCAGGGCAGTTGGGGCAGCAGGGGTCACGGCGGGGTCACGGGCCGAGCACAACGAATGGCGGAGAATGGCGAGGCGCTCAAATATATCGAGTTGGTGCTTCGGCAGTTGCAAAGGGCCAGCAGAGATCATCAAGAACTCGTGCGGCAACGTCACGCGGACGTCCAATACGAGATCGGTAAGCGAATCAACGAGAGAGTCTGGCATCATCGTTATCATCATCATTATCGAGATGGACGCGAGAATTCGACGGACGGGTCTAGAACTTGGTCCAGGTCCTCGAGCAGCCCGTGGCAATCGGACTTGACTTTGAGGAAAACGCAACCGGACGTTACAACAAGATTGCTGACGAAGAGAAGGGATTACGGAGGAACGGCGCAGACCACAGTCGACATTCTAAGGCCGGTCCCAGGACGCGCTCGGGATGGAATAGCTGCCTCTTATCAAGAGATGAAATACATTCCCGAAAGTGTTGGCTGGAAGGGCGCGCGGGATACGTTCGGTGCGTGGAGTCTTGGAGGTTCGTCGAGCAACGATCGAAGGACATCCTCCACCGTCGTTTAACGCGAGGAAGATCGGCTTTGCGCCGACCAAGTTTGTCGATTTCGGCAAGAGGGTTGCGAAGGAACGTGGGACACTTGAAAGACTCGAGATGACGCGGAGACTCTCTCGCGAAGGAAGGAAGGTATCGACGAGGAAACCTTCGTCGACGAGCGACTCGTTCACGTTTAATGATACGCTTGCGCTAAGATTGCATCAATCGAAATCAAATCTATCTCGCTGCGCGATGATGAACGCACGCTGAAGAGATGGCTGCGAAAGGGACGCCGATATCGAAGGGAACGGACGTACTCTCCTTTTGGGTCAATAAGATTAGATTTAGGACGACGAAGAGCGCCGTGAGTAGTGCTCGGAGGATATTCGTGAGTACGAGGGGGGGAGGGACGATGTTGGTTGGGTTCGTGGATCGAAGGTACTCTCTTCGGTCGGTGGCGAAAACAGACCACTCGGTATCGACAATCTTCTATTGACGTACTTTAGATCTTCTATATAATAAGCGTTTAATAAGACTCGCTCGAGCGGAAAGCGACGGGAGACGGAAGGTCCGAACGAATCACGTCGCGAATTGTTGCTGTCGCGGTGGTAGCCGAATATCGGGAGATATGTCGACGTGATCGACGGCGCGGTCATTTTCCGAAACCTCGAGGACCCTCTTCGAGGCTAGAAGCTTTATCGTGGAAGCCGCTTTCCCGGTAATTCGTGAGCCGAAGCTGGGTTTACGTTTGACATTTACAACGCGACGATTCTATCTGACACTGCCCTTATTAGCGAGGATGCAACAACGGGAGTAGTTATTACCTCTTCGTAGCATTTCACCCTATTCTTTCTCGATGATCTCTCAGTTATTATTTCTGACAATGTATTTCTCAAACTTTTAAGTACACTTCACATATAATTTCTCAATTGTTAAGTACACTTGATGAAGTTTAAGTATAAAAAAAATATGATAAAGAAGTAACTTCGGAGATTTTCCTTCGCAGCTACAAAATTAAAAAATTGACTTTCATGCCTCTACTAATAGGTTTTTTTCTTTTTTCAATAAAACATTCGGAATGTTTCGGGATGTTCACATTACACGTGGTAACACCATCGAATATGTACTCGACGAATGTCAGGCGCAAACCCATGCACCGTAACGAGAACAGTCTCGGCTGCCACTCCGATGTTCACTGTGTCGCGCTGCCTTTTTGTATTTGTAGGGAAAAAAAAATAATGAGAGATTTTAGCTTATAAGGGATGTGCTCGTGCAACATTCGCAGACTTAAGGGCGCACGTTAAGGATTAACGACGACGCCGCGGCGGCCACGTGGCTTATACGTTAGCGACGATAGATCGCGACAAGTTTCGTGGCTTCGCGTTTCCTCCGGCCTCAAGTTCCACGTGCGACGGACAGGTAATTAGTAAGCGCGGGTTCGCGCTAAAGGAAATCGGCACCGCGTGTTTTGCGGCTGTTCGCATTTGTAAGATAGATAGCGAAAATCATTAGGTATACATACATAAATATATTATACACCTGTTGTCAATATGAGCATAGGGCCTATATATAGTTTGATGGCACTACGTGAAAGCGAATTCTATTTGAAATAAGCTCGTTCGCGCGGGATGGGACGGCTTCGTGTAAATAACTATTGATAAATGATTATTATGTACGTGTAAAAGAAAAACGTAAAAACGGGAAATACGAAACGGCGCGATGTCCTTCGGCGTCGTAGTTTCGTCATGCATTTTTCCAAAAAAGAAGAATGACGAGAGCGCGCGACTAGATTCGCGCTCAATTTTACTCTCTCGTAACGCATTATGTTGTCATCCTTTCCATTGCATATGTTGCTTTCACTGCGACATGCCGTGGCTCGTTACCGAGGATCGGTTGACATAGATTCAAGAAAAAGATTTTGATAAGTTCATTTCTTCGTTTCGACGCCATGAATTGCAATTTTATTAATTCTTTTATCCGTATCATTGGTATCCTCAAAATAAGTGATATGTGACTTACGATTTAAGAAACCAGCTATTATCAGCGAGATTAAAAAAATCAAGTGAATTTAATTTTCAGATTTAGGTCTTCCATGAGATGTCTCTAAGTTTAAAGTTCTAAAAAATAATCGCTCTGAAAAATCTACGAAAAACGCGACTTATCAAATTATGTCCCACCCCCATTATGTCTTACATTCGCCATTCCTCGGGAACGATCGACGGCGCGAGCGATCCTCGATTTATTATAGTGCGACCGAGAAAAACGTGTCCTGAAAAATATGTCGTGATGTACAGAGCGGGCATAGGGGATACCATTCATAATGATAACGAAACAGGGTAGCCTATCAATTATTAAGACAATTTCAAAAATCGAAGGCTGCACATTACAGACTGGGCCGTATCCTGCGGCAACAGGATAACGATTAATCCGCGCGAGAGTAACCCTCGGCGATTCGTACTACCGTACGAGGGGGAGAGAGGGCGAAATTATTATTAAACGATACCGATCGTCGCACGTTGAGGAGCTAAAATTCCGACTGCGAATGCGCATACACATTCGCGCGTCAAGGAGATATCTTTATATCGTAACGTCTGTAACATAACACTTCTGTACATATCTGGAATTATTGCTCACCGTATCTCGTAAGATTTAGTTAGTTTTGTAACTGTGAACCACTATGTGCATACATACTTCACTTTATGAGAGGCGCCTCGTGACGAATGTTTCGCGATAAAGAGACAGAGTCTCGAGTCATACGAAAGGACATCAGCCGCGTCTCTCTTTCTCTCTTACGAAAGTATTTCGTAAATCTGACGAAAAGTTATACGGCTTATATCCTAATAATGACCGTGACTTTTTTCTCTCGAAGCGAAAACGCGTCGTCGAAGTCACGACGTAGGCAAAGGCTTTAACGATGGCTTTAATTTAATATTAACGCACCGAATGTACTAACATCCTTCTTAACTGTCGTCCACGTGGAGGAAAGCAGAGCTAACCCGTGTTAGACCTTTAAGCTATATTATTAATTGAAATTATCCCCTTTCCTGTTACAACGTCGTTCTTTTTTCTCTTGCGTGCCGGCAACACAAACTTTCGGCTTACTGAGAACAAGTGGGAAAGAAGTGCGATACTTTAATTAAAGACTCCGTCGCTTACGATAACGTGGAAACTTTTTAATTTCGCGTGAATGACAGTTAATTGCAGTTTCGTCGACGCGTTGTCAAATCATCGATGCAGGCCGTTGACAGGGATTACGCGAATCATCCATCCGGGGTTTCGCTTCTCGTGCATCATTCGATCATTCTGTACAATGTTCACGCCGATGTTATTGTTAACTATTTAAGATCTCGGAATCTTCAGTTCAGGGCGCGCACATGACGGCACCATGTGTGCGCGCGCGCGCGGAATGGTGAATAATGCATATATAAATATCGTGCTTGTGCAAGAGTGGTACTCTCCGAATGCCGAATGTACGGACGACGGGTGGCGGGGAGGAGATGATCGCCGGAGAGGCTCATCGCGAGTACATTCGGCACGAGAAGTTAAACATACAGAAGTTACATACGATTTCTATTATAACAAAGATGAAAAAAAAAAAGAGAAAAAACGTAGATTAAAGAGGTATACACGCGAGAAGTAACTACAATCAATGTACTGGATGGTCCGTGTGGCGATGTTAAAATTAGAAAAAGTTTATGTCGTTTGAATCTTAGGAGTTTACGCCTTTTCTGCCGTAGGACCATCCTATACGTATTAATTGGTTATCTGTCAATTATTAATTGAATTATATCAATTTCTTCGCCTTTAGTCAAGGAACGCGGGGAATGGGTGTAGCGTGGATGGCGCGATCGCGTTGTTGTAAAGTCAAATTTCCTAGGCAATGTAAGAGAACATGGTCCCTTTAGCGAAACGCGACCCCGTTCGCATAACGAAAGACGATAATTGCCTAAGGGAGTGGACGAGAATTTTTCAAATTTGTTGATACTTTTCATACTTTACGACTAGGGATTATGGCCTATTACTACTATTACGCAAAGTTTATCCGCCGGCTCGGCCGTTTTCATTCGTCCTCAGCCGCGTTCCGTGCGATCGTAGAGCACGTTTCAAATCACGTCGAAATGCAAAACTGTAAATAATTTCATCGAAATAATACCTTAGAACGGCATACGTCGTGTATCCTTTGATCTCACACTTTAATATAACTTCGCTTACCTACATTTATATTAATAATTTTATTTTTCTATATTTGACGCTTATTTATTGTCGATTAACGGGTTTCAAATTATTATTTTAGTAATCTATTTAAAACTAGCGATCTCACACTTTAATATAACTTCACTTACCTACATTTGTATTAATAATTTTATTTTTCTATATTTGGCGCGTATCCATTGTCGATTAACGAGTTTCAATTTATTACTTCAGTAATCTATTTAAAACTAGCGTTTTTTTAACACTGAGATCTCATAATTTTATGATTTACATACAAAATTCCAGTCTCTCGACTGCTGCATAAAATGTATATAACGGTATATAAATTTCATAGCTCTTTTAGTAGGCTTCAAAGTTATGCGCTACGACTGCATGAATATGCTAGACGCTGAGAGGATCAAATTAATTAAAATGCAAATGAAATCAGTAAATGCCGCGATGTTGAAGAGTTAAAAAGAACCGAACCGAACGGGCATAAAAAAATATGGCGAGTATGCCTTTCTAGGGTAATGTGCCCGACTTTGCTCCCCCGTCTTATAAATCGCGAGTATTAAAAAGGGTCGAGTCGGCTAAGAGATTCGTGAATGAAAAAGTGACTTTTTAGGAGAATGAAAGCGCTCTCTTCGCGTGCTACTACGAGCTGCGTAACGTGGCAATGGATTACGTGAATATAATCTATTTCGAATTCGACTGAACGACACACATAGGAGATAATATATACCCTCATATTTTTCTCGATGTTAAGCTTTTTCTCAGAAACGTATATGGAACGTATACGTGAGTCTACGCGAATCAATCGGAAAAAAACGGGACGTCGTCGTCGTCGTGCGCGTCAATCGACATTGACGTGCATCACCGGCGACGGATGCAGCTGATCGTTTTCAAAGTGTGAACTGTGAACCGTGAAACCCGATTCAGAATGATCACTTTCGCTCAATTACCGGGAGGAACGCGTTTATTTCAGCGACAACGGAGATCCTTTTGCCGAAAATAAAAAGAAAATATTAAAATTTCTTCCGCGGTCTTCTCGCGACCGCCACTGTTACGGTTAGAGGGAGGGAAAGCGGGAAATTAAAAGAGTAGCCATCTGCGAAAAGTCTATGTTACGTATCTTCCGTGTGTGTATGTGCAATGTATTGTGTGCATGTGTGCGTATGTGCGTGCGTGTACCGTGATCATTTTTCAAAGGAAATCAGATCTGTCAAATTGATTACGCATTCGACGCAATTGATTGCATTTTAATATCGTTAGGAACGACACTCTCGCGTACTCGGGAACAAGTAACTGACGTCAATCTGTCATTTTGTTTACTTCGCGATACGTCGCGCAGATGTAGGGCAATAATAAGGAACGTTATTCCGAAATCGGTCAGAAAAAGCGCTAATAGCAGAGAAGAAAATTTCTAGGCGCGAGAAAGATAGGCCGCAATTGTTTGCTATTAAGTAACTTTCTTATAAGAATTATCGTAAATCAAATGTGAAGACTCTTCAGATTTCCATTTTCCAACTTTGATATATCAGTACTTAGTTCTCTAAATAAAAACTTAATTTCTTTTACTATCCGTGATCTTCTTACACGGAAATATTTCAATAAGGTTTCTCTACGGAAACGATACGTTAATGAAATAAATTAATTTATCGATATCCGCGAAAATCATATCGGAGAAACTAAATGAAAATTAACAAGCGTATTCCCAGCGTGCAACGCAAAGATGCACAAATCAATTAGATCGATAAATTGCCATGTAAAGGGTACAAAAGAATTCTTGTACCGTGATTTGACGGCGACTAAAGCACCTCGTATCTCATAATTTACACATCGCGAAACATATCCACTACGTATTTAAACGCTGATGATATTAGCGACATTTACTGTAGCGTGATTACTATATGATATTGCCGAGTTGATGGCAATCAACGTGATTTACAAAATAGAATTTCCCCGTGAATGCAGAAACATAATCGTATATAAGGTGACACGTTGTTTTACTCGACGGTACAAGAACTTTTGTTAGAAGTATTATATCTGGTGACGAATAAACTTCGAGAAACGATCCTTTTTTCGGATCAAGCTCGCCGACCATTTCTGAACTGATAACTTTTATCGATTAATTAATTCTTATTACAGCGGCTTGACAATTAGCACTCTCTAAATCTTGAAACATATATCAATAGAAAATTATCATTGTGATAGTGACTAGTTCAAAAGCGATGTAAAACACCAACAAAATAAGTATAAAGATTGTCTTGCTTTCTTGTTTTGTCACAGACATAAATTCGTAGGATTCATTTAATTTTGTTCTTAGACAATCGACTCTATTCGACCAAGTTTCTTCGTCAGCATAACGAAATCGCACAAACTAAATATAGAAAATATGAAATCACATATTAATCCACTACAGACTGAATCGGAAAAGAATGCGTTTACATCGCAGTATCAAGCACTTTCTTATCAGCGCGTATAAATGTACTTCCTATCGAAGAAAGAGCCAAAGTTGAAATTCAGATTTTTCCCAATGCCGAATCTACAATAAACTCGCGAGTTTGACGCATTTAGTGCGAGAATAAATTTCATTTTGAAATGACGTGCGTTCAATTAAAGGTACGTCAGACACAAGACACAACACGCCCGAACGCATGTAACATATCATGTCCATTTACTCGTTCGTATCGCGGAGCCTCGATTGCAATTACCGCTATCGATTAAATTAAGATTGAATTCCGAATTCCTCGCATGTACCTGTAGCATTAAAAAAAAAAGAAGAAGAACAAAGGGCGTGAGTGGACGCCGACAGAGATTATATACACGCAATGTTCGCACAAGATCTTCCGTTAAAAAAGATATGAACGAACGAGAGAAAGAGAGAAAAGGGAATGAATGAGAACACGTTAGCGTGAAAGAGAAGAAAGAATGAAACATTTTTTGCAATAGCGTGCTTTCAATATACGTTGAACGCGAGGACTAAAAATCGGTATACATCTTCGGCGGTTTCAATTTCCGCGAGACGGTGCATCGAGAAACGTAAACCGAGTGAAATTATACCGATTTCAAGCCCCTGATTAAACGCTAATCTCGACGGATTGCATGTACAGTAAATAACGACGTAAGTGTAAGAGAAAAATTGCCATGGCAATTCGTAACTGTCTCGCGCCGAACGTGGCGGGAGGACTTGAAGCGCTTACCGTATTATCCAACGGCACGGTATTGCAAAAACTCTCTAATGCGAGTGAGTGAGTAAGTCTGAGAACTTTACAACGCAAAGTGGTCAATCTATTTCGATATGACAGTGTGCCAATAATTCTTCATCCCATTGTAGCTAAACGTACATCACGTTTTTTCATTCGTTTCACCGTAACGAGGTCTCGGGAATCCGATCGCGGCCGCGTAATCGCATTTTTATTCGTCACACGCATGATATTAGTATATTACCGTAAGAGTGTAAGTACAAAAATATTACGACCTATTTACTTTCGAATTTTCACGTTTCTTGCACGGTAGAGCCGATTATAGATATCACCCGTATCCCATCATTCCCCTTAGCTTATCCGGATACATCTTTTTTTTTCACACCGCGGCGAAATCTCTATCTTATTTGTCTTATGCACGAGTGAGGACAAAGCACGATTTGCAACGATGTAAATTCGTATAAAGCTGTATCAGAAGTCCCCTTAAACAGAGATTTCTGACGATTTTAAGCTTCAAGCGTGAGAATAGGTAGCAAATTCTAAAAAAGAAATCTTCCACCTAATTTTAAACGAACTCTAACAAAAATTAAAAGCCGAATAGCAATTATACGTGTTTAAAACGCATATTTGTGATAGAGAATGATGTGCAATTCAACCTTTTTCTGTGTAAAAAGAAAATTAATTTCAACGTCGCGATAAAGGAATTATCATCGGGAGGATGTGCGCAATTTCTGATACACCCTCGTACATTTACGCGGAGCGTATTTCTTTTCAATCGTGTAAAAAGCCAAAGAGATTTTATTTTACGTTACATTACATGTGTATTATTTGAATTACGTCATGTACGTGGTCGCATGATTTGTGTGCACGTTCAACGAGTGCTTTAATTACTTTATTATTAATTATTTTTTTACACACGCATATTATACTTCCGCATGAGACTGGTGTAACTCGACGTATTAACGTATTAACGTTTTTATGAAATTTTTAATTAATTTTGCAGTCCCTTTAAAGTTTCCTTTTTAAAGCAAAATTCTTTTGCTTTATCTAATGAATCATGTCTTCTTCTTGATAAAGATATAAGATAAAGATAAACAATAATAGGTCAATTATCCATAATTATCAATTATGGTCAATCAAAGCGCTTAAAAGATTCTGTTGTTAATATCCTCGAAAATACTGTGCTATAATTATTATCGCTAAATGAGATTAATTATTATCGGTATATGAGATTATTAAAATATATAATTAAATATCGCACCCTTATCGAATCATTTTAGTTGCACCAATCACAGATTTTGGAAATATAATATCTAGAAATGTGTTTTAAAAAACGCAATTTTTACTAGCAATACGATTTTATAGCTTGAAGGACACATATATATAAATATATATATACACACGATCTATTTTATCATGATGTACATTTTATCTCTTGGTGATCGCATTTTCGTGCAAATAATTATGTAGTAATGATTATTATTATTATTATTATTATTATTATTATTATTATTTTGTTATTTGTAATCCATTTACGTACTTATCATTAAGCGAATGTAGTGCCGTTTATTTCATGTTTCCGTAGAATGTAATATGTACATATATACATCGCCGATGTTATTATATTTTATTAAATATCTGCCATAACATAGTCCACGTTAGTCTGACATTTCCCTTCGTTCTCGTATCATATTTTTTCTTGACTCATACCTTGGATATTGCGGCACGCTATTTTTTTTATGCTCCCTTATCCAGTGCGCAATTATCGATGCGTCGATATATTGGAAATTACATTGTATCTCGCTTCCGCGTAACGTTGTATATGTTTCTCATTTTGTGCGAGGCCGAGATGAAACAAGGTAATCTTTGTGCGACCAACGTTGCATCGTTGCAAAGAAAATGCTAGGAGCAAACCCCGAGCCAGCCGTCTTTCTTAAAAGAGCACATTAACGTATGCATCGGTGCACCCATTCTATTCAGTACCGGCGCGTATAGGGTCAAGCAGAGTAATTGTGACACTAAGATAATAGTGACATGGCAACAATAAGAGCAATAATAATTATAAAGTCATTGGATTACGATGGCACTTCATTCGGGCGTCATAAAATTCTTTTGAAAAGCGACGATTTATCATTTGTCTCTCTCCATCCTCGAAAAATTGTTGCGATATTACGTTTAACTTAGTATCGCAGTTAGGCGACCCAAAATCTTTCGCAGAAGAGTATCAATGAAGAGAAAAAAAGATTACGAGATATTCCGCGAGAATGTTCGAAACTTGTTTCGCGTTCACGAAGTTTTCGTTCGATCTCCAGACGACGTGGAGTGGGTCGGATTAATCGGGATTATACGCTACAAGACTACAAAAAAGAAAAAAAAAAGAAATTTGCTACGCTAATCGCTTTATTCTTGAGTGGCACGCTCTAAAGTGTTCTTTTCCAAAGTATTTGGCTTTGCGCGAGCAAGTGAAAGACGATGAATTTGCACTTTCCATGTATGTGCCTCGGAAAGCAAGACTTTCGTTGCCGTATTCGCCTAAGTATAGTCTTCTATATCTCGCGTACATAATCGCGTACGATTCCTTTTGTATACTATCGATAATTTTTTCAGGGAAGGCTTAACGAGACGGTGGATCGGTTTGTGAATAATGTAAAACATTTCCCTCCGGGGGAAGGGTAACTTCCGGGCCCCGCGGCCAAGATGGAGATTATTTATAATTTTTATCGCTTCAATCGCGGTGGCCTGTACTTTCATTCTCTGCGTGACCCGGAACTTCACCCCCCGATGTTATCCGGACTGATCTCCGTGCAAACGTTTCGCGCAGGCGTTTGACGAAGATCAGTTGTGTGTATCCGTTTCAAGAAAGAGAGAAAGAGAACAAATAAAATAGATTACTTCATATAGCACACAGTTGAGCAAACTGTAATGAAAGCAATGAAAGAAAATAATGCTATTTTTATATGTTGCACTTCATCATCATCTCCGCCGTAAAATGACCCGTAGTTATATAAAAGAGAGGATCTATTTCGGTTTCCTTTTACTTTTGGATCCATTGGGCCATTTCGTGTCGCCAAAAAAATCTCGCCGAAAATAACATCCGTGGAACAATTCGAGAAAACGATCCGACACCTCTGTGTGTATCAAATCAAACGTAGTTACATTCAGAAATATGTAAGCAGATTCTTTCTCTTCCGTTTTATTTGAAAGTTAGCAAATATATGTAGATTTAGATGATATCAAAGCGATTTGATAATAGTACTTCAAGCGCCTTTATTTTATGTGTACGCGTCAAATATTTCCGCGGATCATTATACGAATAGACTGTGGTGACAGAAAAATTCAAATGCAATTTGCATACCGTTATTCGTGCGCGATCCTGACAAGAAATGACCCAATAATATTACCGTCATGATATTTAGCAGCTTAGAACAATCGAATCGATGAAGAAATATCTCCAGGAAGATGATCCAAGAGATGCTCTTGCTCACGATTAATCTAGATTACTATAGTAAGAGATTTACGATTATTGTATTATTACTAAAATATATCTACATTCCTTTTCAGAATCTACCACTATTACTTTACGAAGCTATCTGTAAATAAGTATTTTGTATTCCTGCAAAAGAATAAAATTAAGAATCATTATAACTCGTCTGATATTTTTAACGCCGATATAAGTACCGCGTAGACTAATGAAAGTGATACTTTATAAATAATCAGACTTGTAGATAATATGTGCTTTTTTATTAAAACTTAAATAAATTCAAGTTTTTTGAACAATCTACCATCTGCTGCCCTAGGTATTTTCCAAGAATTAATAGTACAGGATGTCAGAAAATTACAACTCTAAATTTCTTGTTGTTACTTATTGAAAGTTCAAAAAAAAAGAACTCTTATAAATAGATAATCTGTTTACATCGTGTTTATTTAATAAAAATTAAAGAGATATAAAAATAAGTGACAATTATTTAGCTCAACAAAAATCGACTTCAGTTTATGCAAAGAATTTATTACAAGATTTGTGACTGCAATTTTGACATCCTGTACGTACATAAAATTAATACAATTCTGTGTAATTTGTTTTCAAGTTATAATTGATTGTGCAATTCTTTTACGCCATATTATCGCACATTATGATCACTTAAAAACGTATATAAGAAGATATTCCATTGATCTCTGTTATATTTTTTAATTATTTATTTTTTATGATATATGTACAGAATAATGTACAGAATATCCCATTGAGATAAATATTATAGTATAATCAACTTTTATAATTAAGATAAATGTCAATTATAATTAACTTTTATAATGATGAATAATATCTACTAAAACTTTTACATTAGCAGCAAAAAATAGAAGACCAGATATCCAAAGAAAAACGAACGAATTAAAACTTTGGAATTCTAGCATGTAAGCGACTAACAACCAAATAACTTGACTTAAAATCCAAAAACACGCCAAACACGTGCCCCTACGCAGGCTCATTTCGATATTTGGCAGACACAGAGGTAACAACGACAGAAACCAGAAGAAATACTGGGAAGTTATCACCGGATTATACATCACCGCGATTATCGCCTGGACGAACATAGCGAATGGCAACTTGGATTTTTCTGAATAGTAATATGACGACATCAACAATAGTAATAACTGAGGCAGAAACG
Organism: Temnothorax curvispinosus; assembly: GCF_003070985.1. Classification (NCBI taxonomy): domain Eukaryota; kingdom Metazoa; phylum Arthropoda; class Insecta; order Hymenoptera; family Formicidae; genus Temnothorax; species Temnothorax curvispinosus. Next base: position 220,088 of record NW_020214312.1, read on the forward strand.
TAAGGACCTTCTGAATCACATCCTGTGGTTGATTAGCGGATAAATAGAGCATGTAGAAATATACGGAAAAATTGTGCCTGGTGTCTTTACGCACTAAATGATATATAAAACTCTCGTACAAGAATTTAAAGCCATACAGGCAATAACCCGTGCCTGTTAATATAACAATCGAGAACGCGCAACTCAGCACGAGCTTCCATTGGTCCCTGTTCGGTAGGAAACGATTATCTTTACACAGAGACAAAAACATGGGCAAACTGAACATTAATGGATACAATCTGAAATGTACAGATATCCCATGTAGCAATCCGGCCGATACAATTTTGTCTCTCTGTAAAAAATCCAATGTGAGTGCAACTAAAAGTACTGCCAATGAATCTGCGTTACCTCTCGTCGAGATCACCAATGTTAACGGATTATAGAGCCATAGGAGCGCGCAGTTATCTCTTACGATATTATTACATCTCTGTCGCGCGAGAATATTTCTAATTAGAACCGCAATCAGTATATCTACCGTGGAAAATAAAATCTTTCCGAAGTCCTTGTGCAATATGATATTTGGTGTCAAGAGCCAAGCCAGAAAAGGCGAATAGCGGTAAGTATGACGGTCGAACGGTGATCTCCGTTCTACCACGTGCCTAGCGGCGTCAGTAAATACTTTATAGTCCACATCTGTGTACGGCACTGCGAAGTACTCGTCGTGAAAGTTGGCGTACAGTATCAAAACTAATCGTAGAACAAACGCCAGTAAACAATGCGACGTAAATGACGAGATACTTATTTTAGCGCGTGTCGCAGTCATCATTTTCGTACGGTTAAAGGTGAGGCGTTAAATCAAACACACAGAAACCCCACTGATCCAATCATCAAGCTCGTTTATAATCTCGTATTACTGCTCGCAGCGGCTTTAACAAGACATTTTTTCAATTCGTTGAACTCCGCGGCGCAAGCGTTCTTTTCTAAATTGGATTTCGCTAATACGCAAGACGCGTACTTTGACGCCGAATCTTGACACCGAGCTAACAGAATCGGATATTGTCTCAATCTCTGCTTCGCTTTTTTTACAGCCTCCATTCTCTTACGCAAACAGATAACAGATTTACCCGAACTCAAAATCGATCGGAAAGATCAATTTTTTTCATGTTCTCTGGCGGTTTAGCAAAGAAAATGTCGTAAATTGGTTTGCTGAATATCATACACATAGCAATCGCTGTACCTGAGAAAACAAATATTCGTGGATAACGGTACATAAATCCTCTTTTCGGCACTATCCTTCTTCTCCCTTCGTTTTGCATCGCTTATCTTATAACTTTTCGCTGAAAAAACGTTAGTAAAGTTGAAGATTATAGAATGAAGTCTATAATTGTCGAGAGGTATTGCATCTCTCTGATAAAAGACAAGATTCTATATTTTGATGAAACAAATATCAGACTTACGTAATCTACGGTATTATGCTCGTATGGTTTCGAGGTATTTATGCCGTCGCAAACTGTAGAGTTAGCAGAATTTTTTAAGCAACACTTTCTAATTTCTTCAAGTACGTCTGCACAACGGGAAGGCTGGAACACATTGTCTAAGAACAGAAATATTATTATTATTGAAGTATTATTCCATATTTATTTAATAAAAACTTAAGCATGCATTTATTATATCAACTATGTAATACTAATCGAGATATCAGCTAAATTCATGCGATTTTCATGCTCAGTTCAAAAGGAGAGGTTAGAAACCTATTATGTTTCCTAGTACTTCGATTAAATTAGATTATACAAACCGTTTAAGCATTTCTGCAATTTACATGCAATTTGTTTGCAAGGATCGGCGGTCGTCATGCAAAATAATTACAGGGTTCTTTAATTCTTCCTTGTAACACGCTGCACGGTGCAATCTTACATAACTTTAGCCGGCATTACATGGAACATGGAATTGATGGAATGGCACTACGACTACGTGCTAAGTGCTTTGTGAAACGGCGGCCGGCCAATGCCGCGCTCGCATGCCTTCTTTACCAATCGCGTCAATTATCTGTAGTTTCTCCTTTCGTAAATGTGCGGGGAAACACGGTGCAGAGAGTGAGGGAGTGCAACTGGAACGTACAGACTTTTAGATGACGTATACTAAGAATGAAAGAAAAATAGAGATATGCTCGATGCTATATACTTTTCATCTCTCATTGTCTAATTGTTAAGTGTTCTCCAGTGCTGAAATGTTATCATTGGGATGTTTACTGTGTTACGGAGTACTGCTGGCTGCACTCGTCATAATTTTGGTATGCTCAGGTTATCTTACACTTGTTTCTTTTTCAATTAAGACGTCACCCTAATTAACAATTTAAAAAATAATTCTATTATGCACTTTTATTCTGTACAATCGTATAAAATACAATGAAATAATTATTCTTTTAATACAATGGCTTTTTACAGAAGTGTACGTGTCTGTTTTAGTGTTTTGTAGTGATATACGTGACGAGCGAGCGATATCCCAGAATCTCGAGGGATGAAAGTGAAAAGTTCTTTCTCGACTGCAACACAAAGAGAAGGGAGGCATTCCCTTCGTTACACGATCCCTGGAGCGTACATCTCAGTGTCATTATACCTGCTTACAATGAGGAACAAAGACGTAATATTCGTTGCATATGTATTATTTCTAGGCGTTATTATGTGTTATTTATTAATTTTACTTTTATTTAACAGTGCCTCCAATGTTGGACGAATGTCTGGAATATTTGGAGGAACGTAGCAAGTCTGGATTAACTTACGAAGTGATAGTAGTCAGTGACGGCAGTAGAGACAAGACTGTAGATTTTGCACATAGTTACGCGTCAATATACAATACTATAAGAGTACTGAACCTTGTAAAAAATAGAGGAAAAGGTGGTGCTGTAAGATTGGTTAGTAATTCTGATGGAGCTAGGAAGCTTCATTGTTGTTAAGTAAGTCAGTTTTACATTGTCATATCATTATTTAGAATTATTGTATTTTAATTTATTCAAGGGTATGCTGAGTGCGAGAGGTAGTGCTTTATTATTCGCGGATGCAGATGGTGCTACCAAGTTCAGTGATCTAAAAAAGTTAGATGAGAGTTTAACAAACGTTCTAGGATGTAAGTTGAAAAGAAATTAAGATTTTGATATTACATTTAATTTCTTATATTTAATAATTCTCTAATGGTCCTAATAGAGAGCTACAGATTACAATATTAGAGTATTATTAATTCTAATCAATTTATTTCAGTCGATTACACGAGCAAGCCTGAGGAAACGGCGTTGTCCGACGCGGTAATATGTGGATCAAGAGCGCATTTAGAGAAGGAAGAAACTGCCAAGCGATCCTACTTCCGACTCTTTCTCATGCACGGATTTCATTTCTTAGTTTGGCTGTTGTGCGTTAGAGGCATTAGAGATACGCAGTGCGGATTTAAGCTCCTAACGAGAAAATCAGCGAGAACGATATTCGAAGCGTTGCACGTCGAACGCTGGGCATTTGACGTGGAAATGCTCTACATCGCCCAGACTCTCAACATTCCCGTGACCGAAATAGCGGTTAACTGGACGGAGATCGAGGGCTCCAAGATAGTACCGTTTTGGAGTTGGCTGCAGATGGGCAGGGATCTACTACTCATCTGGCTTAGATACAAAATCGGAGCGTGGAAGATAAATAAACCTAAAACGACTTAGTATTAACGCATAATTCGCATAAAACAGTCAGTCGAAAGATTCCCATCTCGATTGACCTTTCTCCTGATCTATTTGTAAGGATATTTTTAATAATGAAATATATTATGAAAATTTATACACATGAAACACAGCTTATGTAAAGTTCTTCGTGAATGATACAAAAGGGGGAATACGGTCAGAAGACCAAGAGCGACGAGAGGCAAGTCTAATGTCGCCTGAAAAGTAATAGCAGCTACGTAAAATAAATTGATAATATTTTACAAATTTTTTCTCACGTGCGATCATACGTAATTATAAATTGGAGCAGAAAAACATCGTTAATGCCTCTGAAAATTAAATTGCAATTAAATACCAATCTACATCTTTTCCAGATTTTTTAACAATAACATATTATTTATAAATAAAAAGTATTTTTAATTTTATATATTTAATTAAAATTAACAAGAATAGTTATATATTTAGATTAAATAGTTATATAAACTGTAAACATTAAAAACATTATTAACTAATTTATTTTAAATTAATCTTATTACAGTAATTGAGATGAAATATATATGTCCGAGGTCAATAGAGGCCTTTTTTACAGCTAAACTTTTCGCATTTTTACTTTTTTACTTTTTCCTCCAACATCAAAGCATCCGCGTATCTCATTTCAAGTGCGGAAAGTGCTACGAGATGCACCTGTAAAGTACAGACCTAATACATTTCGGAACGCAGTTCCGGTGTTGGCAGATGTTGGTATTGGTCAGTATAAAGTGACGTGTCGTAAAGTCACGCTTTCGAGAAATTCCAGCCCAGAGCCAGTGAATTTCAGCGTAGATCGTAGATTGCGTAGAACAGTCGCGGTTGTTAGTGCGATAGATTGCGATTATCTTCTCCTAACAAACGCAATATCGCGCAAGATATTGTACCGTTGTCTCATTTCGTCGTGACATTCCTTGTCGATTATTCACGAAAATGTCTTTTATATCGCCGATGCCGAGCCAGCAATTCCTTTGGGATGTATTCCAGCGGTACAGTATACCCTTCTACAAATTATTCTATAATTTTCCTATTTTCTATACAATAAATTATTGTACAATTATGACATTACTTAATACGTATCCTCTCTTTCTAAATAGTCTCCGACACCTGCGGAGACTATTTCCTTGCGCGACGCGAACCCTCATTTTCAGTAATTAGTTTAACCTACACGAATTTTGCTTTTGTATTTTTTTTACTCCGCATTATGCGCCTTTTTATCCAGCAAAATTCTGTTTTATCTCCCTGACGTAATCGTGCGTTTCGATAAATTTAAAGATTCAAACGAATAAATTTGGCAATGACTAATGACATTCAGTTGATAATTGAAAATAATCACTTTTTATCAGGGTGGACAGGGACAGATCCGGTACAATCACTGCGGAGGAGCTACAGCAAGCTCTCTCAAACGGTACATGGACGCCGTTCAATCCCGAAACAGTACGTCTAATGATCGGTACGATATGTTTTCAGTATATTTTCAAAATGACCATGTGAATTTATAATGTATATATTACTTTTGTACCCAGGTAGCAATTAATGTCTAAAAGACATCATAAAGACATCTTTAAGATTTCTGGCATCTTAAAGACATCTTTATGATGTCTTTTAGACATTAATGCTATCTGGGTATCTATGATTTCTTCTATTCTCTTAAAACCTTCTCATCTCTTTTCTATAGTGCTAAATGGGAAAGGCTGCATCTCTGTCGCTTGACGCTAGGAAACCTAGTTCATGTAGACTGTTTTAATTCCTTCAAATCATAGCATGTCGCACACTCTTGGTTCTTTCAATATATCATTGTAGTAAAATGATACATGTACGATATCGATTTGCATGGTCTTTTGATATTGTTATTATTTTGTTCCCTACTTTTGTTGGCACAGGTATGTTTGATAAAACCGATCCTGCTACAGGTATGTTTGATAAGAAGCAGGCAGGTACCGTCAGTTTCGAGGAGTTCGGAGCGCTGTGGAAGTACGTCACCGATTGGGAGAGTTGTTTCCGATCGTTCGATCGCGACAACAGCGGCAACATTGATCGCAATGAGTTGAAGACGGCTCTTACAAACTTTGGCTACCGTTTAACCGATCAAACGATCGACATGCTAATACGAAAGTACGATCGTGCGGGACGTGGTACAATATACTTTGATGACTTTATACAGTGCTGCATTGTCCTATACGTAAGTACAGGTGTCTAAGTATCTAAATCATTTTATTAGGCATAGCTCGTGACTTTGCCTGGAAATATCTATCAACTTTTATGTGTAAAAGCTTTGATCTAAGCACAACTGATTTGAGATCTCCTCGAGTTAGACTTGTACTTAAATGAGTTATTTTATTGTTATTTATAGATTTAAATAATATTGGGAAAGCCGATTTTTGAGCCTACACGTTTGATCACAGTTTTAAAAATACGTTTGACTGATAATCTTGAAACGTTTGAATTCATTATGAAGAAATTTAATAATCATACTTTCTATCTTCAGACTCTTACAACCGCCTTTAGACGACTGGATACAGATCTGGATGGTGTCATAACGATTCACTACGAACAATTTTTGGGCATGGTGTTTAATCTTAAGATATAAGTTGCACGATGTCACTCTACAAATATTTCATTCTTTCTTGCCGGTTCGGCAGCATATTCAATACCTAAAGATACACTATAAGATGCCAAATAAAGACACAAGAATTTTTATGTACTATATATGATATGGAGAAAAACCCAGAATCTCCAAAATTAATATTCATTTTTATATTTTCTTTGCAGTATTAATTAAATTTGATCAGGTTAACGAAGAGTTTATTGGAAAATAAATTATAGATTACAGTACATGTCCGTTTATTTGAATATTTTCGTAATAGTAATACTTCGTTAATATTACTATTGTTCTTAAATTGTTTTATTTCTTATAAAATACAATTATACGTGAAATTCTTGTCAAATAATAAATTTTGGAAGTTCTGAAATAATTTGTCAATTGAACAGATAATTTGTGTTAATAGAGATATACTACTATATCCATTTAAGACGTGATATAGTCCGTTAATGCAAGTCAGTTATAATAACTTGTATCTGTTACAGAACATCACTGATTATTATTGTTTGCAAATCAAGTTTGAATGCACTATATATGCGCTTCCAGCATTACTGTTATATGTATATTATGTAATGAAAAAATTTCTGAATATAAATGTGTAAAATGTGCGTTTAAATAATTATAAGCAACGATGACAAAACTGGCAAATGTCCTACATTTCTTAACACGTTATTACATATTTTATGCATATTAATATTTGTCGATATATAACGTTCATAGTTATATTTTTCTATAATTATTATACTAATATAATTATAATAAGTGATCGAAAAATATATTTCTTTTACAAAGGAATTAACTGTGCATTACTTTCCTAAGATCGGGTAGTGTGGATCAAATGCAAAAAAAAAATAGATTATTGTGGTAAAGATACTCAGTTTATTAAAATTTTAATCTTAATAATAACTTCAATTTCGCTTTTACAATTTGCTCTAATTATTTCTTTTCCTCAAGTTTACTTCTGGGCGTCTGCTGACGTATCGATGCATTGAGGTCTGCCTCGCAATTGGAATATGCCATACCTAATCCGAAACCAGCACCGGTTATAATGGGCCACTTCCTTCCTACAGAGAAAATTCAGCATCCATATACACATCTCGTAAAACAATTGAAAAGTAATTTGACAAAATTATATGATTTCTTTAAATTTCTTTCATAAATTATCTAATTAAACAAACATTTATTTATTTAAGTATATTACTGTCATCTAATCTAGAATACATTAAAGTAGCACTAATCGCACTGTAAAACTATTGTTCTTGACACAAGATAAAAAAACTAATCTATGAAAACTATACTACGAATAAAAGGAATTATATACTTTCATTTAGAATTAAAGGGATCATAAAATAAGTATTAACTCTCTAATGACATTGCTTATGAAAAAAATTATACAATCAGTAAATACCAATTGATCATGTAATCATTGAGACTTGAAAAATATAGATATAAGACTATAAACTTCAAGTATAATTAACGTTTTAACAGCGAAATATACATGTAATTGACACACGTGCAATATATTAATGTTAAGGATGGCGGACCGAAATCTAAGTACATCTATGTCTCTGAATATCTCGCTACTGACTCCAACAATTATATTAATAAATACAGTTATGTCATAGGGGTGTAACGGCACAAAACACACGCACACACATCGGCAACAAGGTGATCTTACTTTTGAAGAAAAATAGAGAAAACACTCCGCCAAGGACCACGCCGCCACCTGAAAAAAGAGAAATCTCGTCAGCAACATTTGCGGACGGTGCATTCGTCGTCGCGGACGGTTCGGGAGCGATAATTACCCAGCTTGAGGATCGCGTCCGTGAAGCAGCGGTCCCACTTTCGCCCGATCTCGTCCTCGGCCCACACGGCGCCGGCCATTTTTCGCTGGGTTATGACTGGTTATAACGCCACTGCCGTTACGTCATTCGCCCGAAACGAGACCGTTCACGTGCATCCGACGATCGGTCATATTGATCCGGCGGGCTCGCACGCCTCTTTCTCCGGCTCCGACTCCGGCTCCGTTTCGCGCGCGCAGTCGCGCAACACGCGAGAAAATCGCTGGCGATGGAAATAGCGAAGCGAGGAAACTGAATTCTTTCCGGCCGATATTTTTCCTTCAGAGATAAGTGGATCTTCGTAACGCGCGCCTTCGCGCCGCTCGCGCACGGCTACCAATCTGCGTCGATCACCGTCGATATTCAACGGTATTTTATCACCCGTTCGAAATGTGTAAAATTGGAGTAAATTCCTTCCGTTCCCGGCTTTCCCTGCGATCTTTCTCCCTCTCGTCCGGACAACTCGAGAGAGTCATTTACAACGTGCAATTCGCAAGAGAAATCATTCTCGTCACATCTGCGACTAGAATTTTATAAACAGGCCAGCGTGAAAGCAAGTTCAGAGTTGAGGCCAGTCGTGATTGGTCGGTCGCCGTGAAGAATAATCGAACGAAAAGATGTAGATGAATTTAACGTTAAATTTCTATTTATTTCTTAAATTTTTATTCATTTCTAAGCTTCACCCAGTTTAGCAAACATGATTTTTTATTTTTTAAATAAAAATATTTTATTCTTTTGCCTATATAATATTATATGTAAAATAATTTTGCGTGAAAACGTGCGTGATGTTTCTTTTCAGGCGGATTTATTTATTTATCAGTTTTTTAGTTTGCCGGACACGATCATTTTTGTATGTACCGCGTGTCCGTCTCGATTGTCGTCGCCCACGAGAACTCGAACCGACTCGAACTCGCACGCGCGGCGCGGCGGTCGAATCGAAGGCGCGGTCGATTCGGCGTGACGTAGGGTAGGCTGGGTAGGGCGGTTGGCCGGCCTGCCGGTGTCTCGTAAGCGACTCATTTCACCCACGTCTCGTCGAGCGCGAGAGAGAGGCAGGTGCGCTGGCCTGTCCGTCCGCGAGCGTTTGATCGGGGGTGAGGACGAGTCCACGGGGTTACCGTTCGTGCGTGCGTTTGCGAGATTCGCGCGCGGACGGCTCCGTGTGGAAAAACGCGCGAAAGACCGAGTCGCGCGGGTCGCCGAGGTGGCTGCACATCCGGCGGAGCGGCGCGCGACGTCGTGAGAAGAAAGAGAGAGATCGGGCGAGCAGCACGCTCCGAGAGTCCGCTGTCGTGGCGGCAGTGACAAAGAGAGAGAGAGAGAGAGAGTGAGAAAAGAGAGAGTGGGCGCGAGTGTTTTTTTTTCTTCGCGCGCGTGTATGCGTGCGTTATTCAAGACCGATCGGGAGCATTTCCGCGCGGGACGGCAGGAGAGTCCCGCGCGCGGCGTGTGCGATCTACGTAGGTGCGGATTACACGAAGAGGCGGAGGGGGGAGAGGGGGGCCCGCGCGCCAGTCCACCAGTCCCCTAGGGAATCTCGGCGCCTCGCCGTTGCCTGTCGCGCGGATCGGCGGACGGAGCCGCCGCGCTGCGTGAGTCGCGCTGCGAACGGAGCCGCGGGTCGTGCGCGCGGAGTCGAGCGAGATACGCCGATACGCCGCCGTGTCGACGAGGAGGAGCCGGAGTAGCGTGAAACTCGTGACGAGGATCCAGCAAGAGAGAGTGAGAGAGTCTCCGGACGCGCGCGAGCGCACGCGGCTCGCTCGCGCAGGTAAAATCCGCGGCGCTCCGCGCGGCGCGTAATGGAGGAGCCGACGACCGCGAAGCGCGCTCGCGGCAGTACCAGCAGCGACAGCGATAGCAGCAGCAGCAACAGGAGCAGCAGCAGCAGCAGGAGCAGCAGAAGCAGAAACACCAGGAGGAGCGACAACGGCACAACCGTGCGCAGCAACAACAGCAACGACCGTCGTCACCACCGCCACCGCCGCCACGGTAATGCCGTGCTGCGCCGCCACCGCGTCGTCAGAGCGTGAGCCGCGCGATTCCTGTCGTCGACTGTTCCGGCACCCGGCAATCCCGGCAGCATCCCGGCGGCCGCCGCCGGGCGCGAGAGGCGGGTCGAACGTGCTATGGGATCGTCCGGGAGCGACGACGCCGCACGACGCCGCAACGACCGTTCGCGTCCACCCGTTACGTTTGCCGTGACGTTCGCCGACCGTCGGGCCGCGAGCAGGGAGTAGGAGCAGCGAGACAGCACCTCAGATACGCTTCCTCGGCGCGCCGCGCCGCACCGCGCCCTTCCACGTCCTACGTGTCCTACGTGTCGTCGATCGTACCTAAACGTAAACGTAAACGCGACGTCCCCGCCGGCCGTGAGGGATAAGATCGGCGGCTCTCGGGCGAGAGGTTAGGCTGGCATGGGGATTGATCCCCGTGAGGTGGCATCGTCCGTCGAACTCTGACAATCAGCCAGCCAGTCAGCCCCTTTTGGCACCCTCTATCTATATCTTTCTCTCTCTCTTTCCTTCTCCCCTCCTCCCTCTTTCCCGTTCTGTCGCCGCCACCCGCGCGCGTCCTACCCTTCCGCGCCCTACGCGGTGTACACCGCGCCCGCGCGTGCCCTTTTCCGCTTGCGGAAACTGCGGCGAGTGTCGCGTTGTGTCGTTCCGCTTCTATCGCGTCGCGTCGGGTCCCGCCGTCGTGCCCGTCGTCCGCGCTTCCCAGGGGCACGAGGGATTATGCCCTGCACGGAGATCGGGATCGAGCCCCGTCACTGACCCAAAACAAGACATCGACAACGTCGTCGTCCGTCGTCGTCGTCGCCGTCGCCGCGAGTGTGGTGAAAATACGTGTGCACGCGCAGTTAGATCGTGTATCGATAATTAAATCGCCGCAACCGTGGATAACAACGGCCGGTACGAGATGCAGAAACGGGACGGCAGGGACAACCGCGACGACAAGGAGCTCGGGGCGCGCCGCACCGACCAGGAGGTCGCCAAACGGGCCTCCAGGGGCAGCGGGAACGCCGCCCGGTCGAACGTGCACTCGTCCCGGCACAGCGTCACCTCGTCGTCCGGCGTGCTCATGGTCGGCCCGAACTTCCGGGTCGGCAAGAAAATTGGCTGTGGAAACTTCGGGGAGCTCCGTCTCGGTGAGTCCTTCGTTGTTATTATTGTCCTTTCCCCGCGCGATTAAGTCACGTTTTGCAGGGAGAGGGATGAGCGATACTCTTTATAATTTTTTGGAAACAAAAGAAAATATTTGATACAAATGTAATATTCCATTATCGTCTCTGTTCAAGTATCCGTCTTGACGCTCGGAACGACGTTTTCCGCGGTATGTCCGACGAATCACGACGTTGATTTTAATGGCAGGTTTCCTGATAAAATTATTATCGATTTTTCCTCGGCGAAGACAGAGAGAGATACCGACAGTTGTCGAGAGCGATTGAGAGAGAGAAGGACTTTCTGCAAGCTGAGCTCCAGGAGCACGAATGACAAAATGGAGAAACAAAGTCGTATCCCTTGGTTAATTCTTAAAATACATTCCAACATGATTTCATGCTTCAAATTACGAAGAAACGCGTGACTCAAAGTGAAAAAGTGAAAGACAAACGATGACCTCCCACGACATTTTCGCCGAGGAAAAGTCGACTCTAAATTAAGGCATTCTGCTGTTACAATTAAGGTCGCGAGAATTGCGGAGACAACACCCCGTGCATATGTATAATATGTATACGCGAGAGATATCGTGCGATATGAAAATCCGTTCTAGACAATTTTAGAATCAAGCTCATTCTCGAATGAACGATTCGATTGATCCCGCAATATGTCGGTGCAATTCCCTGTTACGTCGGACTTCTTTTTTCGAAGACATCGTTTCTTTATTTTTATACGTTGAATTAGTTCTTTGTAAAGCGGCACTGAAAATAAGATCGATGCTGATCTATGAGAGGCATCGCGAAATTAAATTAACCAATTAACGAATACTTAAAAATGATTTCTCGCTCGGTGTTACTATACTCGGTGAATTTATACGTTATATTTATTTATTATATAATACGTTAAGAAAATTTTTAAAATGTTTAAGTATTTATTCATTGATTGCGAATTTATACGAAGTATATATAATGGATTAAGACAATTTGAAAAATTTTTATATGTTTATCCCTCGCGAATTTACATGTTTATTTATTATACGCTGCATTAAGAAAATTTATAAAATGTTCAAATATTTATTCATCGCGAATTTATACGAAGTACATGTAATGGATTAAGAAAATTTAAAACATTTAAAACAATTTTTAAAACATTTATCTATCACGAATTTATACGTGTGAAGTTTCATTTTATACAAATTCGTTTAAAACAGCGAAAAGGAGATAAGATAAAAACGCTGTGCCGAGAAAAGATTTCGGAATGATCGCCAGGAGCGACGAAAGGACACGCGAACTTCTCTCATTATCTTACGAAAAACGAGCGAAACGTCACGTTAGATCTCCTCACGTGGTCGGCGTTCGCCGTTTTTACGAATCGAACTATCGAGCAATGTTTACGACGATATCCGCAATCTGCAGTCTTGCATGTAACGACGATGAAATCTGGAGTTATCAGCCCCTCGAGTGCTCGCGGCGCGAGTTCGTGTGACTAATGATGTCTGCCGCGCGCTGAAAACAATGATTCTAACATCGGGAGAGGCTAACGCTCTCCCGATTATCGCGGCAATGGCATAATACAGAGCGGGTTCTACATACTGACGCTACTGTACGGTAGACCGGAAGCCTGCAAATATTGATGTTCCCCCGACAAAGCGCCAACGTGTTCTCACAATTATTAATCGCAAACAGTACGATATTTATTTTTGCCCCTTTTGAATTATAAAATTAAACATTCTATCGCGCCGTTCGATCTTCAGCTGAAAACGTGCGGTTTGAAAAACTTTAGAGGCTTATATACAGCGTGTATATGTATAATTTTTTTCATCTCTATACTCGATCTCTTTTTTATGCAATTTTTCTAATCAAAATTCGGATCGAGGGACGATCGTTTTGTGCAAGTTCTGCTCCGATGCCTTTTCGAATTGAGAATTGTTACCGAAAAGTAAAATAAACCTGTTCCCTTCGATATTAGAGATACCTCCTTAGAGACGCGAGTCTAAGTTTCTCAACGGAGAAATCTTTTGCCGAGCTGACGAAATATCAGGCGGGCTGACACAGCGAAACGGCTTTGCAGCTTTGATGCGCTCGGAGCAACATCTTTCGTGGCGTTTCATCGCGCGCGAAACGACGCGACGCTCGGCTCGGCTCGGCTCGGGGAAACATTGCGTTTTCCAGCCGTAATGGCCGCGGTTGTTACTGCAAAAAGCGTTCATGCGGAAAATCCTACGGCGCTCGGCTCGTTGCACGGTTAACACGAGCCGCGATTTCGCTAACGCGTTATTACCCATTCGTAATGACGACTTTGTTAGTAATAGCCGCTTTAACAGCTCGTTCGATGTCATCGTCGACGATTATATCACTCGTGACAAGCTAGTAATTAGCTGCTAATATCAGAGATTGTATACTTAAAATAGATAAACTTATCCTACAGCTTATCTTGCGTATGTTTGCCTATAGAGGAGAAAGAGAGAGAGAGAGAGAGAAAAAATGAATAAAGGGACATAAATTTTGATTGTTCCGCGAAATATTTATCCGGAATGAATATGGAGAAAACATGTAGAGAGAATGATGGTCTCTTTCGACAACGCCGCCGGGGCGAGCGAAAGAATTTCCAGAAACCGCTCTCGCGTGATTCATCTTTGAATACTCGCTCTTGTGGGTGAATATTCGTGCGGTTTTACCGCGCCGGCCGCCTTCTTGAAATACCTGCCGCGACGCGAGACCGCAGAGCTTGCACGAAAAATATTTTAAGTTTACCGGACGTTCTGGCGTTAGGAGTGACAGTTGAGAAGTATATCGCGTTATCTTTCCTCGAGTAAACAAGTCACGCCGGGAGTTCCAATGCGGGGAAAAGCGAAATTTGACGCGGAATACAGATTTCAACCTAGTTTTAATTTTAATATCGGAGCCACCTCGTCAGAAGTAATAACGTTACGTGGAAGAGGATAGTGTCCGATTGATCTTTGCTTGAAAAAAATTTGTTCCAAATTTGTCGAAGGCAGCTCGAAAAAGTTTTATTCCAAATTCGCTCGCTGCTGGAGATTATTTGACCGTTGATATATTCTGTAGATAGACTGCCGGTGTATTTCAGTAAAGCACGAGAACCGGCACTCGCACTTACAAATGACATCTGATATGCCATCAATGATAACATGCATGAGTCATTGACAATTTTAAATTATTTCATCATGCTGCATCTTTTTAAGGCCTAAACAGAAGTACAGGCAATAGAAACAGGGAATTAGCCAGGCAACAGAAATAACCGCATTTCAACTTATAATAAAATACTCATTAGGGTGATTGGTCAGGTACAGGTAATAGAAAATAGAAATCCAACGCGTCGGAAATTTTGTTCCTATTGCCTATTTCATATTTCGTTGCGTTGATACACAGTTTTTGGCAAGTTGAAATCTGGTCATTTCTGTTACCTGATGGCTTATTCCCTGTTCCTGTTATTGTGTTCACCTGTTATTGTGTTTAGGCCTTTACGCTTGCATTGGTCCCACGTCGATGTTACCTTTCTTCTTCCTTTTTTTATCATAGCTCGAAGCTATCGAAACGTGACTATCCTTAAAACGGATGATTTATATCTCTCGTTAATATTTCTTATTATATTTCCCTGCTTTTAAAAATTGTCTTATTCAACACATGTGGAATCGGTAATTATACAGGGATATAATGGAACATCGCACAAATATTCGATAATTAATACCGCTTTGTAATTGTATTGAATCATGTCTGTATCCCTTGTTTTTTCTTCTTCCTTATTCTAACTCGAGAGTCCCAAAATACGCAGCTATTTTATTTTTGACAAGCGCAAAAATGTGTGCAAGATAAAACGCGAATAAAGCGAACAGGTTTGCTCGGTGCCCCTCCTGACGACAACAAAAACGAGCATCACAGCGGCGGTGGCGGCAACGACGCGTTTGTCGAACAACACTCGACACCGGAATGAATCCGAGCCCTTCATTGGCTTGGCCGGCTGCTCCGCGCAATGAGGGACACGCGTGTGTCGTTAATATCGTTATGCATGCGTTATCAGTTTATCACCTCGTGCTTGTTTCTCGCTCGCTCGAGGGTCGTAAACGCGTCCACCAATTGACCCGTCGTCGGCGTCGCGCGCACCATGCGCGAATCTAAACGAAAATTGTCGGCAAATTGCTTTCCGGGCTGCTGATACATCGCTCCGAATCCGGAATCGTATATACACCTTAATGACCCAATTTCGAACCGCTCACGGTCCAAATTTTTGTAAGTCGCGTGTGTACGTATACACACACGTAACTGCATGCCAACAATCGTTACTTTGCGCACAGTTGGACGATAAACAAGTTCTTTGGACAGTAGAGATAGCTTGCGCGAGCCGACGTTCCTTTTATAAGAAAAAGATTATTATTTGATTCAGTATTATTTGATACATAAATCTTAATGCATATGTTAATTTCTTCGATATTATTACATATTTCATTCATAAAATTTTTCGCACCGATTAGCCTGTAAAGGATTAAAGTTTTGCGTGGTAGAAATGGAACACTCTGTACACCGAGAAAACGGCTCACTCCGTAAATCTGAAGCGATAAGGCCCGTCCACTTTTCGTACGCAGCAATCTTCGTGCACGGCAGCCGGAACCGCGATACGTGTTCGAGGACAGGAAGTACGAAATTCCAAACCGTAGGCCACAAAGTGGCACACACGTAAGACCTTCCGGTCCTACCTGAGGGGGTCGATCGCAGCCCGCCGTTACGTTCCCACGGTCACGTCCGACAAAAATTGATCGACTCTTCTGAGAAGAGCGTACTCCGATTCGTCCCCGTCGAGGGATTCTCCCCGCTCCCTCTCGAAGAAGAAGAAAGCACATCTGAATGAAGTCGCAACTGCGACAGGCGTATTTTTCTCTCTCAAAAACGCGAAATACAAAGCGCAAATTAGATTCTAAATTAGGTTCTTAGGAAAACGTGAATTATTTAAAAGGTTGTAAATAAAGTCTTCGAAAAATTTATTTTCTCAACGCTTTACGCAACAAAGCTTTACGCGAGACCACCTTCCTTTACAAATCTAATCTATTTTCCCAAAAGAAATATTCTCCTCATTCTTCTGTTGTTTTGCGTCTTGATTACCGGCCCACCCTTTACGTCGAGTCATTCGTGCCTCGGCGTATAAGCGAACTCTTGACGCTCGTGAGGCCGCAATTAGGCGTTACTTCCGCTTACACGGATCAGCTGATTCCCAGCAGCCGCCCAGCTGACTCTCAAATTCTCGTATCTGCCTCTCACGACGCGCAGCTGTCATCGTCGCGGTAATTTTCCAGTCTTTAATCGGTCCAAGCTTTCAGGTAGGGACACGCAATTACGGCGTCACGCGAGCCCACGCTATCTCTTTTATCATTAGCGTCGTATAAATAACATTGTTTAATAAAGCTCCCATCGATTCGCAGTTCTTTTGCCATTTACCTACAAGCGCTATACGTCTCGCTCGCCGCTACTGCCAGTCGGTCCTGCATTCTTTCTCATCGGGACGTTACTGTCATCTGGGACAAACCCAGGCCGGCTAGGCCCGCGACGGCTCGTTTTTACGATCTACGAATTCTTGAAATTTCAAAGTCCGCTTTTCTTTCTTTCTCCTCTGTTTTACGTTATACTTGGATGAGTAGGCGCTATACTATGCGCTCGTTCGACAATGTAATACAACGTGACGAACACACGGACTCACGTGACGAGAGAGTCGCGCGCTCGTGCGCGCGTCACGCGTGTACAGCAGTGTACACGCATGTCCGCGCAGGTTCTCGAGGGCACGTAGCAACCTGTCTGCTCGGCCGACTCGGCTCGGCGCGACGGCGCGGCGGCCGTCGGCCGACTCGGCTCTTCGAGTGACTCAGGACGACAGACTTCCCGGCTGGTCGCGTTGCCGAGCGAAACGAACGAGCCGCGTACCGTGCAACGCCCTTTTAACCCTGCTCTTACATTCGCTTCCTGCACGCGTTTTAGTATATATACGTTGGAATCCGACACGCTCCGAGTTTTAAATCTACGGCCTTAATCAGCCGTACTGTCGTTCCCTCACGTTGCACAAATACTTGAAAATTGAAATGTATACTTACCTAATTTATACTGATATTAAATTAGGAAATTGAGAACATAGATTGTTAAGAACAGATTCTTCAATAAAGATTAAATTTGGATTTAACGGGAAAAAATAAGAGCTGAGTCTACTCGAAGATATGAGGATCTCTAACGAAGGCTTTAATTTGAGAAATATTTAAGAATAATTCGCTGCAGGATTTTCACTTTTTCGTCGCTTCTGCAGTTAATTGCGTTACTCGACCGGTAATATGGGAATTAAGAAGACCTTTGATAAGCGTTTTTATTGATTTATTTTATTGTGTTGGTATAGCGGATGCGTAGATGGCCGCATCGAGCGAAACCCGATTATTCTAGTCAATATACGCTCGTTCATAAATCAACGGTGCGAGTGCCGCGCGAATCAATAATAGCGAAACGCCACGCTATTGACGTAATATCGGCAATTTGTTGAGTATCCAATGGTTATATGAAGCGAACGTTTCAATATTAAACTATTGCAAAATAGCACAACATACAAATTACGATATAAATAAAGTCATATGTTACGGTATTTTCCGCGTTTAATAAAATTAGAGTAAAATATATGAGGCACAGAGAAAGGAAAATAAATTTTTCTGTAAAACGATTATAGCAAAACAATTCTTTTTATTCTCTCCGAACAATTGACATTGTGAAAATTTTCCATCGAATAATTTACGTCAATGAGCAAACAAATATTGCGTGGAAAAAGAATTATGTGCATATGTGGCGAGCCGTCGAATATTTTATTAAATAACCAGTAATTAAAATGTTTATCATAAAACAAAATAGATTTCGCTAGACACGCCGACCGAATCATTCATATTTCCAGAATCATTTAACGATAACAATCCAATTTCTCTGTTTGCGACAAAAACACTGCACTTCCAAGTGTTTCCAAGTAGTTTTCACTTATTTTCTTCTTTCGTTCGCACGAACGCGCGCTCTTGCCGTCCCTCGTGACGCGCTCGTCGGCTTGAATAAAAATTATATCGCGCGTCCCGTTGAAGGTTTCGCGCCGTTGCGTTGTCGCATCGAAATGAGACATGTGCGTACGCGCCGTTGCAAGTGGATTATCGTCGGCGCGCTCCGCGGCTCCAACACGCGCCGCTCTTCGAGTTATTACTCCGACTGGCAATGACTGATGCCCACGCGGTCTGCCGGCGCGCGGCGATTTCGCGATGTCGTTGAAGCAACTTTCTCCGAGTCGAGTTTTCCTGATTAAGTCGAGGGGCGTGGTGCGTATTAATCAACGTTAATTTAAACTATCTATCGTCGTTTCCGTTCGCCATCGTTTTCGATACCTGTTACTTTTCCCTGGTCACGTATACAACAGTTTCTTCTCCCACGTCGATTTGTCGTTGAAAACTATCTCGCCCTCGATCATCTCAAAATCGTCAATCATTTCTCTGGTCTTGGCAAAACCTCGCCGAATACTTCGTCCGCGATATTAATCGCTCAAGTCATTTAATGTAAATACCTTCGGCACAAATGCTGCCTGATTTACGGCACGCTCGGTCGGCGAAATGGTTATAACGGATTTACGTACGTAGGTCGATTTATCGCGCTGACGTCGTCCTTACGAACGTAACGTTCGTTATAGCTGTTACCTTCTTACATCCGCAACAAAGTCCAGGAATACCTGGCTATACGCGAAAGTCAATACTTCGTCCACCGAGAACCGCGCTCGTGACGAAGATTTATCATCTAGAAAATACGTGGCGCGGGGAAAAGGGGCGATCACTTTCGAAAATATCGATTTTAGAAGACGATATATTCGAAGACGATACGCGCGGAATCGCTAACATCGGGGCACGGCGTTACTCGTCCAGGGTTAAAAATACAGCTATAAAAGCGTTGCTGGCCGGTAACGGTTGCTCAGCGCTGCGTGCAAGTCGTGAGTGAAATTAAACGCGCCTGAGAGAGCGATCTACGATCGGCCCTCCCGCCTTTTTTTTTTCTTTCGAGCGCTCGCGAACAATAGTCCGACGAGAGGCGGTCGGACGTTTTTGCGCGTCGTCCTCGTTCCGCGGTCCGTCACCGGAGGAAACTGTTCTGTTGCCGCGCGGGTTCGCAACACGAATCCAGAAGGGCCTGGCGATAGCGCGAGGTCTTCTCGGTGGCGAAGGCCTAAACGCGTCTAGAATTCCTCGATCACCTATACAGGGTGTTCCAGATCTACTATCCCTCGATCAATCAGCCTTTGCTTCACAGAAGCAAAATTCTGTTAAATGTCATAGGATCTGAGGAAAAGTCTATTAACGCGTGAGCTCTAAGTTGCATATCCACGCCTTAGAAACTGCTCGACAAAGTTCTTCATATTCTTGTTCATAATCCGGAATCTCTATCGCTTCGCTGCACCGAGGAGAAATTGATTTCAAATCAGCTAAAAGAGAATTCACAGACGAAAGGAGCGGCGACAGTTCTGGGACACCGTCTATACGCGGCGCAGCTGCATCACTGCTAACTGATGTTTCACGCGACGATATCGATATCGGCGCGATGGTACTCGAGAACGAACGTTACTCTTCGATGATGATTCAAGCGTCTGCCTCGTCCAGTGAAACCAGTCCATTAACCTTTGTCCGCGGCGTATCGAGGTTTGAAATAGCCTGGAAGATGGTCTCTGACAATGAGAGAGCTCCGGGTAAACAGCGTTCCAGTTGAAAATTATCGAGGCCTGCTCGGGACGAGTATTGCCGTTCAAGTACCCGCCTGGATACTTATCCGTATACTCTCCGCTGTCCTTCGACGTATTCTTCCCCGGCGTTGCACGCGGCCTGGCTCCGCTGCACGTGCTGGTACCCTGACCTACATTCACACCTACGTGTCTAAGCCTATGTCTACGACGGTCGATCGCGCCATCGCATCGTTCGTTCGCCTGGCGACTCGGCCTGGCAACCGGGCGGTCCGATTTAATATTTTCGAAATTGCGGAGCCTGACGGCCAGCGCCAGTGCCGCCGCCACCGCCGTCGCCGCCTCCGCGGCTCCGGTTGCCCTACATTTCGCTCTTGCTTCTACACTCTTACGCTCCGTATCATAGGGCATACCTTCGGACCTGTTGCGCTCCTCTGCGCAGCGGACTCGCTTCCTTCCTCGCGGCTCGAATCAGATAGCAACGGATCGCGCGAGCGAATGCGAGGCAGATGCTCTTAGCGAAACGTAGAAGCGAAAGCATTCGCGCTAATCGCGATAAAATATTAGAGTTACGACATTGTCGAATCCCCTTCGAGGTATCTCGAGTGCAGAGAGCGATTTCCGCACGTTTCCTTGATAATTATTTAACTCCGTCACGAATGTATAAATATTATTTTATCAGACGCGAGGGTGACGAAGCGTGAGAGCTAATTCGCGATCAATTTTTAATTAATGCTTTCATTATTCGCGAATGGGACGCGGGTGCTCTTCACACTCGATGATATATCTAGGTCAATCGCGCGCACGTTTATTTTTTTTTTCACCGCCATTGCGCTATCGGACTTGGTTTCACTACGGCGCTATTCGCGGACGCGCAGGACGGAGCACATCAAAATTCTTGCTGTGAAAAGAGATATTCACTTCCGTATGTGAGGGCTTTTCAAACGCTAAGCTTGTTTTCGAACTTTGTTATTTCGAAACACACTTGCATATTAACATTGCATATTAATATTCTATAAATAGCTCAAAATGTATTTCAAACTTTATCATTTCGAAATACACTTTGTGCTATTTATAGAGTATTAATATGCAATGTTGTGACTATCTGAAACTGGAAATTATCACTTTTTTTATTACTCCTTTTGATATCTTTGACGCGATGAAAAACAGGCTCTCCGACATTTATACATCTTGGACTCGAAGTATTTACACGTGGAAACTGGACATGAAGATATTACAATTGTCAGTATTGAGACATAAAAGCGAAAAAGCTTGCTTCTCTAATTTTAGATCGAGAAATTGCCGTAACGTTCAATGAGCATGTATTATTAAAGAAGGACGATCGAATCGAAGAGTGGCGAACACGTGTATTATATTTTGCCAGAAAGTCTTTTTTTTTTTCTTGCTTCGACGTCGCTCGAAGACGTTCGAAATTGAATTCGTCTAGAAGCCGGCGACATCCGGCGATGTTTCCCATTAATGCTCCGAATGGGTGTCTCGAGTGCTAATTACACCCAGCCCCCTATTCTCTTCGTCCCTGGCTGACTTACGCGAGGGTGGAAATGGGTCGCATGTTATCGCGCGGCGCGGTGTACAGAATGTACCATTTCTATCGCGTTATTTTCCAACGATAGATTATTCGGTCAATTTGGAGTCAATAAGGATCACGGAGCGCGTCCCAGTTTTATCGCAATTATTTTTTTATTGTGACAAATTCCTCAGCCAATTTGGAGTTCTCCTTTCGATCAAAATGACAGCTATAATTTTCAAGTATAACCGACGATTGGAAAATAAATTCTAATAAACTAAACTCGAGGAAATAAAATAGCTCATGTTCTTCGATTAATTTCAAATATGGATTACCAATTTGAGATTTAATTATGAAGATACATGCCTTGAGAAAAATACGATAATGATCTTCCTTAACATTTTTGTTAATGAAGAATCTATTACGAAACGGTCAAAGAATTTTCCGCTAAAAATAATATGGCAAAAGTGGGACATCCTATGAAAAGTGATAAAAGTGAGAAGGGAGGGGCAGATCGAAGAGTCTCTAATGAGGATGAAGTTGGAATGCGGAACGTCTCGTATTACTGTTGACACGTAAACATCAGATATATATTTCATATGCATTTCATATTTTTTAGATGGTTCTTATTTCTGAAATCTTCTAAAAGATTTAAATGGTCTTTTTTTTAATCAAAATCTAGTATGACATTATTCGCTGTTCGTGTGAAAAATTGTAATATTACATATCTTGGTAAGTATGAGTCAGAAGTCGGTTAAAAGTCGATCCGAAATTGGCTGAGAAATAAGGTCTCCTTATCTGCAACCGCGACAAATAAATCAACAGCCACGTTCTAATCGTGCGACGATCGACGGCCGTGCTTATCGATCCGCCGTTTTTTCCTTTTCTTCATCTCGGGCCGTTCTTCCGCACACCTTCGACATTCTTCCACGCGTGTTAACCCTTCGTTATCGTTGCAAGTGAAGTTTAAAAATAGTCCCGTGCGCGGCCCCTCAGGTGGCGGATCGTCGGAAATTTGCCGCCGTGTCCTTAAATCGGTGCCGAACTTCCGCGTTAATAAATACGACGTCCTATTTTCGCCGCAGGCTCAGTCGTAATCCGTATTATTGGCTCTCCCTGGCTCAAATTAATTTAATGGAACAGTTGCCACGCCACAGACGTATCTGCCGCCTATATCGGAAAACAACGCAAAGCGCCGGAGAAGCGCGTTCTCTAGTCAATGGGATAGATTTTCCATTAAGTAAAACTTGATTGAATGCCATTACTCATAACACTTTTTATTTCCATTAAATACACATTTTGATTTTACTGATATTAAACTTACGAATGTGTTATGGTGTAAAAAAATTTCGAATTTTCTGTGATGATAATTTCTAGATAATGACTTGATATAGACTTTTGTACATGCCGAGCACTTTCTCCGACAAATTGTAGTTTCTTTTTTTTTTACAGTTTTTTTACACAGTTACAGAATATCAGACGCGCAATTTGTATAATAATTCCGAAATAATGTTCTTATCGCTATTTGCATTACAATAATTGAAGCATTTAGGCGGCGGAAATAATTTGTATTTTAACACAGCTCGATGGCTCTTGGCGTCAACAGACGCGTCGAATTGCACGTGTCGTCCGCTTCGACGTTTCACTCGCAACACCTGCAGCCATCTCCTCTGTCGCTCTAACACGTTTTTCCGTTGCTCGCCTTAGTGCCCTCGGGAACCATCGACCGTGCCTACTTTATGCCATTTCTCTCTCTCGAAGCTCGCAACATCGAACGTTGCCAGTTCGTACCATTTCACGGCGGTGCGGCGGACAGCTGCCCATAGTAACGGTCGGAGAAGACACGTCGACTGCCGAGGGATCCTCAAGGTCCTACATCGCTCTGCCATGCTTTCGAAATTATCCTCTCCCTTGCGCATTCTCTATTATACATTCCCCTACAGCGCGAAAGAATTTCCTGACAGTCGTTACGATAATATCATTACAAATGAACCATTAAAAAAAATGATACAATCTATAAAATGTAATATAGATCGGGTAGAAGAAAAATTTCAGGATATCCTCATCGCGTGAGGATATTTTACCCCCGAGGACTTTGCAAGAGCAAGAATAAAAGATCTAAAGAAAATCATGCTACTTATATAATAGCGCACAATTATCCTATTTTTATTAAGAAAGGGGAGAGATGGACAACGATAATATTACTTAATGACTATTCACGTATTTCTGTGTATAATTTCTACTTTTTAATCATGCAGTAATCATACAGTTATCACCGTTTCATATATTAATGACAATTTCTTAGTTCTCATACAGTTTATCTATTGACTTATTTTAACCGTTTACTTGATAGAATAATTATTTCTCATTTTATTGGCTCTTGTTCCTTTTCCTCGGCCTTGCTAACGATCGTGTTTTCACTGCGATTTCGCAGTGAAACATCCTCATGACGCAATCCCATGCGACGTTATTGCGCCAAATCTGTATGTTTCATTCGTTTTATTCAATATAACGATGAAACGTTCAATATGTTAATACTTTACAGTACGGAGATAATAGAATAATTGTACAACAACGCGTGAAATATCCTTTTCGTTAAACAGTAGAAACGATCGAGATAAACGATATCACCGCACACCCAAGTGCGAAGCACTTGTCAAACTGTACCGTCGAAAGTTTAACTCGGATACTTTAGCGACGACAAAGTTTCGTTACCTAACAGAACTCAAGTTTTGTTAGGTAACAAAAGTACAGAGCCTCTCATACGCTTTCACGACGAGGATATTTCCCGAATCGTACAGGCTCAGACACTTAATAATCGTATACCTACGCGAGTTGAATTGCAGACGTGAAGAATCGATATGATAAATGAATACAACATTAATTATCATTTGCCTACTCACATCGTAAATGAATATTAATTCTCATTTGTCTATTTACATCATCATCATGGCTACTGTTGCAAATCAACGATGGTGGCACTTCAATTTCAACTTTTAACACTTGGAGCGTTAATGATGTACCGTGTTGCGTCAATTTGCGAAACAATTCGATACGATTTCGATTACCTTCGCAGAAGCCACGCTATCAGTCTCTGATAAAACGCGCGTGCGCCTTTCGAAATCGCGCGACATCCTGGATGACGGGTTTTCCTTGACGGAATCGCTAATAAGGCTCCTCCCTGCGTAGTTTTCCTGTAATTAACGTGCCGTGGCGGTATTCTTGCAAACGAAATACTTGAGAAACGAAAGAGTTTAGAGTCATTGGTTTCTCGATATATTGTAGTCGAGGAAATGAGTGTTGTGCGACTATAACAAAGCGAGAAGTAAATTGAAAATCGTCAGGTGTGCATTACGAGTTGTTGCGCAAACTCGCAATTTTTTGTCGCTTCTCCAATCCGGTAGAAATAATGGATGGAAATATTTTAGGTATTTATAGTCACACGTCGCTGCATTTCGCGTCGTCCATTCGCTCCTTCATAGCGACGACCGTAATTCGCCCGGTTGATCGTCGCGCGATATCGATCCTTTCCGAAATTTGCGACGTCCGCGGCGGCAGGTATATTACCGTACTCGTAACTGGAGTCATCAGCCGGAGCATCGTAATAATAGAATAAAGGTTTCCGAAACGACGAGCGGCGAAACGGGACGAAACGCGCGTGTATTACGGAATCGAAATTGTTTCTCAAGATGACAGCACGGTTGTAAAAATAATTTAAATGCGTTTTATAACATTAATTCAATCTTTCTTAAATCTTACAAAACGTTCACGGAATAATTAATAAAATGTATTTTATATTGTACAAAAAATTGTGGAATGATTCTTAAATCTTTCATCTTTCTAAAGACTATTTCTATTTTTTTCATCCAATACGGTTTTTTTCATGAAATATTAAAGTTTCTATACCTGCAATACCTTCAAGACTATGACGATTACGGCGAATGCATATTCGGAAATTCATTCTGATGGATTTGTGCCAAGCGTCAAAATAAAATATATTGATGCGTAAGTACTTACGATGCGTGTGATCTAATCTCGCGCGGTAAAACCGTCTCGAGTGTCCCGACTTACCTCAAGGTGTATGATTAACTTCGAAGCTTGGCACGGAATCGTCAAAACAAATTTCCACTATAACTTTGGTCTAAACTGATCTTTACGTCTACGTTAGCCGATAAATTGTCCTCGAATATGCCGATTGTAAAACGAGAAACATATAATTAAGAATTAAAACACCTAATTATTCTCAATGGCGTTGCAACGATTAAAGCAATCTTTAAAGTTTTAGATAAGAGGAGGACACCGGTGACTTAATCGTTTCATTCAGAGAAAATTGTAGCGATTATACCGTTTCTACAGTTTTTTCTTGCTACTTTCGCCACTCCGCTTTGCAATTCTAGCCAGGCCGGAGTATACGAGAGTATATACGTGCCCCAGGCGTCACGCACTTTCTCCCGGACGTTTTTCCGGTAGATGCAGAGTAGCGAAAGGGTTAATCCTCCCACGCGCACGCGGTCTCTGTGCATACGTCGCGGTAGGGTATATACCCTCGCGAAGCCGTGCAAGGGGATGCATGTGCGTGTGTTCATTTTGCACGCCGTGGCGCACGCTCCCCTCTCATGAGTCTCATGCCTATTCGGCTCCAATCCTTTCAACATCCTCTTTGTCTTTCTCATTGTCTCCGCGTGCTCGTGCGTTAATCGCAGATTAAGCGAGAAAGGGAGAGGAGAAGGTGGACGAGGAGAGACCATCGGCGAAAAGAAGACGGCGGAAAGGGGTGGGATCAGGGCCGGATTTCCCATTAGTAGCCGCCGTGGTATTGGCGTTAGTGGACAGCGTTTATCTTTTGTTAGCTCTAGAGAAGACCTTCCGAAAACAAACAAAATGTGAAGGCTAAAATGCGCGACGTTAAAAATAATAGCTATGTCGAGATATTATCAGAAATGTATTCCTGATTCGATTTTGTGTACGTTCAAGAGCTTGGCTATTTAACAATTTAATTCTCTATAACGACATGATTAAAAAATTACATACCCGCACATATCCTATGCTTTTGAAGTTTTAATGATTTGATGAATGATTTAATCATTGCTTTCCGTTTAATTATTAAAAAATCCGGTTATAGAGGGTTAGTCTTTGAAAATTGAAACGTTTCAAACTTCTCGAAAATATTCCCATCACTTTCCATCGACTTTCTATGTAATATATTCTGTAGTCCTATATTCTCTTGCTTATCGCGATCACCGAAATAAGCTTGTTAAAATCTTAGAAACCCTGGCTCACACTCGCTTGCTCGGGCAGGATGTGACGACCCTTTCTGAACTCGGTCTTTTTTTTGTCTGACGGGTCTCCGCTGCGTTCGGTACCTCCGTACGGACTCGCGCTCGGTGTCAGGTCGATAGTTTTCCACGCTCTCCGTCGTGGCAATTTTTGCCTGTGCTCTCTCTCGCCGTGCGGCACCCGTTCGCACCGGTAAGACTGGTTATATCCACGAAGAGTGGCCGCCTGATGAAAGGATCCTCTCGGTAGCTCTTTACGGCCGGGTTCAATCGATCGTTCCCTTAACGCGCGCCGAGCACCTCGGACGTGTCGTGCAGCAAAAATGCAACCATATTATTTCATATACGCAACACTTTATTTTACGCCATCGATCACGACTCGTTTTACGTCGTTATCAGTATTGCTATTTATTACTGGCGTGCACGATTATATCGCGAGTATTTCTCCGCTTAAGAAAATTGATTCAGTATCTGGAGTAAAAATTAGCATTTGCAGGAAATACTTCTGAGAAAGTGTATGTAGCTTTCAAGTGATTATAAATAACACCGGTTCCTTACAACATATTTATATTCTTGCAATTAGTAAGCGACATTAGAAGCGACATTAGAAGCGACATTAGAAGCGACATTAGTAAAACACAGCGAAATGTATTTCACACAACAACGTCAAGGAGGGAACCCCGCGGAGACTTCTGCAACGAAACTGCAGAAGGCTTGAGAAAGATCATCCTGATAAGGGGCACGAAATTAATATAATGAACTGTGCAACGATGTTAACTATTAATTATAATTTATTTTACATCGTCGCCGTTATTGCTGTTATCATTGACACGTCGCTTATCATTTCCTCTAAGAATTATTATTATATTAATTTAAAAAGATAGAACATGACTATAAAGCGTGTATGACTTCGCGAAAAAAGCGATTGAGCGCGGGCTGGCGTAGTCATACAACGGCCAACCGATATATCGACATCTTCGCAATATCTGTATTCGACGGTGTCATCGGTGCTTCCTGTCGAGGAAGCCACGAGTCCTCCGCGGTCGCAGGGTTGGTCGTGAGGCGGCGATGCGACAGCTGGTCCTGTATACAAGGGCGTGGCGCTACCTTTATCCGAAATAATCGGCGACGCGCATCGGCGAGCGAGCGGGAATAAAGCGACCGAAGAAGCGCGGCCGTCGCGCTAATTATCGCGAAAGTATCGAACCGCTAATTGCAGAACGCGCCCGCGCGCGCGCGCGCGCGCGAACAAGCGAGTGAGCGAGCGTGAGCGAGTCATTGACCTTCGCTTCTGGCGAAGAGTTTCGTTCGTTCGTTCGTTCGTGCGTTCCGGCCCGCATCCTTTATGTCTCCGCAGGTAGGTGCGCAAGTGGCCGCAGGAATGTGCTTTCGTTCGAGCGACGAGGCCCCGAGTGCTTCATTTTTCTTCACGTGGACGTCAAGTAGCGTCAACGACGCGTGATATTATCCTCGTCGTCGGTTTACGGCCACGGCTACGTTATCCGGATAAGAGACCGCTCGCGAATAGGAAACGAGAAACGCGCCATACATTCGCTCGCTTTAAAAAAAGAAAACACATGGCTCGCCTCTGTGCCGGCTAATTTTAAGAGAGATTACATACTCGATTCTTTTAGGTAAATCCCCAAAGGAGATTCGAAGGATTAAACGATAAGACTCGTGACGTAGCTTTTCCGCACATTTCTCTTATCTTCGCTGCACACTCCTTACAGCGTTTTTGCTCTATCTCTCCTTTTATTTTTTATTCTTATTATTCTATTCTCGAATGGCGTCGCGCACAAGTCGCGCGACTCTGCGACATGCTACAGTTCGCTCGACGGTTCGTGCTCCTTAGCTTAGGTAATATAGTGAAAAATAAGAAAGCACGCTACTTAGTGCACGCGCGTTTCATTTATTAGATTCGCGAAGAAGCCTTTGCAGGATAAAATTAAACCGCGACAAAATTGAATTTTGTGCTTTAGCCGGCTTCTGTAGCGTCCGGCGAAGCTGATTGCCCTGTCATTTCTCCATAAGTCACGTGCAGATCATGATACGTACATGCCTCTGCGTATAGCGCACGCTTGTAAAATTAAATTCAATATTAATTGCTGGATATTATTTTCAAAAGTTTTCGCTCCGTAACTCGTAGAGAGTAGAAATGTTCCGTATGTTTATCTCTTCATTATCGAATTTTACAAAGAGATTTGTACTATAATTGTATTATATTATTTCTATTCTCATATTCTCCTACATTTTAATTGCTATTTAGATTTGCAATGAAAGCAGTCTTAATTTGGCAATTAACTAACTCGACACGAAACGAGCCAATATCGTTTTGTATCCTGAAGATAAAATTATCTTCGTAATTCGACGTATAACATTATTTTTCTTTATATCCTCGAGGAAAAATGATCGGATTGTTCTGGCCTTTATTGTTCACATCGATATAGTTTATGGGTATTGGTCAAATAATACCCCAACTGTGCTCTTCATTTGCCGAAAATTTACTCTCGATCAGCACTTAAATTACAGATTTACCCGACGGTATCGCGATTGTTGCAGCTTTATTGCTATCCGATGCGCGCTTTGAAACAACGCAAATTATCGGATTAATTGCTATATACGCGATTGCGTTAAATGGAACATCCCCCGACAAGTTTGCGCGAGAATTTCATAGCCGGCGACCATAATTCCCGCAGTGACCGCGCGTACCGCAGCCGATCTCGACAATCTAATTTTCTCACGTTGACTGCAATCAGTAGCAGCATGGAGCTATCGCGCGGCATTTAATTATCGCGCAATCATATTGTCATCGGGGGCGTAATATCTGTGAAACATCACGTAACTCGGTGCAATAGTACTAACGGGCCATTGTACGCGAATTGAATCAGTTACTTTATAGAAGGGAAAATTGCACGTCCGGAGGCCCTACTATAATAACTTGCCATCGCTCATCCTCGGAATTCTCCCTTATAATTTATCCCTGTGCCCTTTCCTCCCGCGGCTATCATTTCATTTATAATGCTTATCGACCTTCCTTTCTCTTTACAGGGAAGAACCTGTACAATAATGAGCACGTAGCAATTAAAATGGTAAGTAAGAAAACCGGGCGTTTTGTGTAACCGCGCGATACGTGAAAAACTCGACGAACCTCTGCTGAGCCCTCCTGCTCGCTTGTCGTTGCAGGAACCAATGAAGTCAAAGGCACCACAGCTACATTTAGAATATAGGTTTTACAAATTATTAGGTACACATGGTGAGTATCACTTTCACGCTATTACGTTCGAGATCTCGTGTAATAAGACATGAATTCATAAATACGGTAAAAAGAAATTAGAGAGTGTGAATTGAATTATCTAAGTATTGAATTATTAAAAAAAAATAGAATGAAAAGGAAAGAGCTAAAGTATATTTGCAGTAAAGTATAATACAGACACGTCTATAAAAAGTGACGGAGAGAAGTAGAAGGTAGATTATTAATTCTACGACGCCTAAGATAAGTCGATAACTCTCAAATAAACGTTTTCGATATTTTAGAGTGCCGTTAATCTTTCGTCGATGACGCTGCGAGAAAATAGTCCCGCAGCCGTTCGAATCGGCTTTGCGTAATTTGACGCGATACGACACGCGAGATATATAATTCACTTCAATTTTAATACGACCTGAGTTGGCTAAATCCCATGTGAGACAATCGCGCATGTAATTTCCGCACGCTTGACTAAAGCTCGACACAAATTAGCGTCACGAATTGAGATTGTATCGGAAACGTACACCTCGTGCGTCATGCCCGGAGAAATAAAGGTACCGCGTTCTTTTTTTATATACAGGCTGTTCCGCGTTTTATCTTTTAATGGTTAATTCCTCGGCTAATTTCGAGTCGGTTTTTCTACGGACGGTTTTTTTGTCGCAACTTCATAATTTTTAATATTGCACGTAGCAAGTATTGAACATCTATTAGCCGTGCATTTGATAAACTCATCAGCGACGTTTCTCGTCAGTCTTGTATTATTTTTAATTATCATTACCTTTATAATTATTTCCATTGGAGGCAATATTTCTGAATTATTTATTTAAAAATCATTAATATCATGTAATACCGAAATCAGAATACCGCGTTCAGAATGATGCAACAATGTAAACTTCATTCCGTATATCTTTTTATTCTCTCTTGCTCCTGCGTGCGCGTATCCACGTCAAATGAGAAATTAATCAGAAAATTTTAAACATCCTCGCATATGTGCTTATTTTCGACGTTGTCAAGATCTTTCATCGTCGTAGAGTTACATCTGCCTGACCTACAATCGTCACACTATTCTTATTTCATTTTTACACGTTCCGTTGCGACGAAACTGATAATATCGCGCATACTGGGGGTAATCTGGGGTGTGATCTGCTTTTGTCGATCGGTATAGTTCATAACACACATATAGAGGGTATACCGGAGGTGTACTACTTCGGCCCGTGCGGGAAGTACAACGCTCTGGTGATGGAGCTCCTCGGTCCGAGCCTTGAGGACCTCTTCGACCTCTGCGGGAGAAGGTTTACCCTCAAGACCGTTCTCAACATTGCCACACAGCTCGTAAGTCGCATTACCGTAACACTTTCGGCCCGCAGAACTAACTCTGAAACACCGCACTTTGGGGGGTTGATCTCAAACAACAAACTTGGGTGTTTGAGGTCCGGCAAACCCCACAGACATCGATCGTCTTACATTCGCTTATTTCCTCGGGCTTTTCTCCTTTTACCACCTGAGGGATTTGTTTGAAAGTAAAAAATCATTTCAAAATTGTTACAACAGTAAATTGCACCGTGAGAACGAAAATCTATAATTTTGCTACGTATAGAATAAAATGCACAAATATCTCTTTTTTCCAGCTCCATAGGATAGAATACGTTCATAGTCGGCATTTGATATACCGCGACATCAAGCCGGAAAATTTTCTGATAGGACGATCCACTACCAAGCGGGAAAAAATCATTCACATAATCGATTTTGGACTAGCCAAAGAGTATATAGACCTGGAGACGAACAAGCACATACCGTATCGGGAGCACAAGAGTCTCACCGGCACGGCGCGTTACATGAGCATTAACACGCATCTTGGCAAAGGTAACGGACGTTTACTTTTGTTTCGTCGTGTGTGTGTGTGTGTGTGTGTGTGTGTGTGTATGTATGTGTGCGTGTGTGTGTGTTTGTGTGCGTGCGTCGCACTACATAACGAACCGCCACGTGCTAAGCCATCTGGCTCGAGAGAAAGCGCGGCGAGTGCTTTAATCTTCAGCAGGTATCATGAAATCTTTTAAACCTCAAGTAACGTAAATTAAAGTTATTTAAATTTTAATAAGCTTTTAAATGTGAAATTACACAGATACCTACGGCGTACCGAGGACTTGACAGAACTTACGATACCTGCTGAGGATGAAGCCGCCGCGAATATATCATTTTTATAACGCGCTTCCCAGAATTTTGTGTCTTCTAATATCGTCGGGAGCACGGAATAAACTTTTCCATTATGCAGATAATGCCAAAATCTATGTGAAGTATACAAGAGGTATGTTTTACCATAAACAGAGCAAAGCAGAAGGGACGACCTGGAGGCGTTGGGTCACATGTTCATGTACTTCCTGCGCGGCAGCCTGCCGTGGCAAGGGCTGAAGGCCGACACGCTGAAGGAGCGCTACCAAAAGATCGGCGACACGAAACGAGCGACGCCGATCGAGGTGCTCTGCGACGGCCATCCCGAGGAGATGGCCACGTATCTGCGCTACGTACGCAGGCTCGACTTCTTCGAGACGCCGGACTACGAGTACTTGAGGAAGCTCTTCCACGATCTGTATGAAAGACGTGGTTTCGTCAACGACGGCGAGTTCGATTGGACCGGCAAGACAATGGTGTGTGTCAAATGATCTTTTATTTATTTACGTTATGCAAAAAGCTTTTTTTATGTAAAAAAAACTTTTCAGCGGATTACTTTTTTCACGTTCGCGCATTACTTTTTATCCGGTAATCTGCAAAAGCAATGACGTCAGTGCGTGCATGTTAACTTGTTTGTTATATCGGGGAACGTTGGTGATAACAGTCGTCGCTTCAATAAGAGAAAACGAATCGACGACTGAATCGTGATCTCGCATTGATGTTATCTATATATTTTCCTGTCCAATAAAGTAAAAAACGGGGATTTTATCGCCCACGTCATTTATTTGTGAGCAATCTTATATAATTAGAAAATCTGTACGGAGCATTTTTCATCAAAATATTACTCTGATCTTTGAAATGTAAAAATGACGATAATAATATTTACGAGTGATGGTGCAAAGTCAATACCGTTTCCTCTTTTTTTTTCCGGTAAAAAAAGATTCTCTTTCTTCCAAATTATTTATAAATTCTTGATAGTAACTTTTTTGTCAGTCGTAATTTTCTAAATGAAATTGATTTGTCGGGAAAAGATTCTGACAGCTGGGTAAGTAAATCGCCCGCCTATATTCCAACAGACCCGACACAAAGAGCTATGCGGTACCGAAGAGCGGTTTCACATTTGATTTTTAACGTTTGCATGCTGCCTTCCCCCTCAATGCACTATCTCTAGCCATCCTTCGAGAACTTCGAGAACCTCAGAGCGCTGCGGATGGCGGCCCCCTCGCATATCGACAAAACTAAGTCCGACAAGGTTGGTGATGGCCTCTCGAGTAGCGACAATATCTTACGACAGATAATTGCGGCCGAGTAATTGAGCTTCGATATCTTTGCGCATTGCAATATAATCGCATATTCTTCATGTAGTAAAATATCGCTGCGTTGTCACACAATATTCTATCTAACTAATCGTTGCCACTTGTCACGGCCGACTGGCCTTTCGTATATAGGGATCTAATGTGATTGTGATGTCACAGGTCTTCGGTTAAGCGTAAATTAAAGTGCACAGTTCGTCAATAAGTCTGTTTGTCTGTCTATCTGTCTGTCCGCTTTCCAGCTCCAAGTATGTTATCCATATATCCTCGTGAAATACGTAGAAGCGTGCGATAACAGTGCTCATTACAGACTTTCGTCCACTATATATGTATATAAAGCAAACATTTTCTCTCTCGTTACAGTCCACGCCTGTCGGATCCCTTCAAACCGGCCAGGAGATCGTCGTATCACCAAATCGCGATCGGCATCCCGCCGCTTACAAGGTATTCCTTGTTTTCTTCCGTTTCTTCTTCTTTTTCTTTTCTTTTCTTTTCTTCTAAGCCAAAAAGCATGGACGTGTGTAGCCCATTTGTTATTCGAGTTAACCGCATGGATACACGCCTCAGTAGCGACAGAACCGAAAACAGAGTTTTAACAACGACCTTGATTCAGAATTCTTGTTTATCTCGGGATAGAGATACAGATCAAACGAACAAATTTTGCGAGGAGATACTGGCATGCGCTGGTATTAAGTACAGAAAACGAAAACACATCACGCAAACCTATTGTCGGTTTCTCTCAGCGCACGTAATCTCAACGCGAATATGATGGCGTATCAATTTGTAGGAGTACGATGATTTTGAGGAGGATGTGATCCTCATGATGGATGAGGTTCGCTTCGAGTTGCAAGGCCGATATGTAAGCCATCCTTAGGTTACGCTGAATCGACTTCTTCATGCATACTTTATCTTATCAGCTGGGAGATGACTATATAGTCGGAAAGATACCCGCGGTCACATTTTATAATGCGTATTATTAATGCGTAATGTTTTTCTCCTCGTGAAACAAGGTCGCGTGAGGTTTAACGATTGTGGAGCGTGAACTCCGCGAACTCACGTCTTTTAGATCAATAGTCGATTAACAGATTGATAGCGGCAATAAATTTCCTTTAGCGCAACGTTATTAGAGTGACTAAATATAGATGATGGACCGTGACGAAGTCGATACGTTCAATTCCAAAACCTGCGATAGCGATAAACTCATGCACGAAGAAGTAATTTTTCTATTGGTTGCTCAAGTAGCTCAGCAGCTTGTAACAAGCTAGAGCCAGGAAATACGTTGCATCTCTCCTCGTAGCTCGTCAGAGTGAAATATATAAAAATATTTGATGCGTAGATAATTATGTACATCTCATTTATCAGAGAGCGAACCGCATTTTCATCCCTTCCCGAATATAGTCATAGAGATTAATATCGGATTAAATTAATCTTATTAATGCGCGGATAATCTCGCGTTTTATCATCACTGATCGCCATGCTATATAATATACGTACCAAAAGATTTCTCTCTCGGATCTCTCCTCGACATCTTTTTTTTTTCCTACTGTTCTTCGCGTTTATTCGCGGAGCTGTTTAACGCGACGCAACTGCGAAATTGTCATGCTTGTTCCTTCAGGATGTGGCAGGTGGAGGGGTGGGAGGTGGGGGCGGTAAGGGGGTGGGAGCCACGTGGCCAGATACTGTGAAGCAATCAGGAGCCGGTGGTACATTGACACCTGCTGACAGGCACGGTTCTGTACAGGTGAGTTTACCTGCGCATCTTCCGTCCTTCCCCTCTCTTTCTCTCTCTCTCTCTCTCTCGTGTCATTCTCTCGACTTCCCCACAGAAGCTTCTCCCTTTTTTTCGACTTTCTTTGCATCTTCTCGTCTCTTATTTAACAGCTGATTCACTTACAACCGCGAAGGAAACGTCATTTTTAGACGCGACGTTGAAACTCACACGTTAAATCTCATTACACATTAAATACTTAATCTCATCTCATACACTCTTTTTCCTGTGAAACGTAATATTCCTAAAGATTATAAAGATACCACATGATATGGAAAGATCGATTAAGGGCAAAATTATTCATTATTTTTCCCCAACCATCATCTTTCTTGTCTCACACCTTCATAATATCAACGTATACGGGATGCCTCAATTTATCAGGAGTTAAATTGTTCGCTCTATTTCTAGACAAGGCACCACTGGATTATGGTCAGTTAGAAGTCTGTGCAATTTGATTTGTTGCGGCATGTTGTCTTTGTGTCGATTGTGATCGAGACTTACCTTCTTTCTTTAATTAGATATGAGATACTAATCCGGTATTAGTACAGATCACTTGTCTTCCTATGCACTTGCAATAACAAAAGCATCATCGTCACGTACAAACCGTATGACTTTTGAGGAAGATCAGATCTTTATTACTTACGCTTCTTTTATTCCTTTAGTATATTGCTTTATTGAATCTATGTTACCAACAGTAGTCTTGTCTTACGTTAAATTCTCATCTCCGCTCCCCCCCCTTTGTAAGATCTCACTTGGTTCTTTGTGTAACTTGCAAGTAGACTTTGGATAAATCAATTTTCGATGTGTACGTTACTTTATCATCAAATCCAAGTAGAGTGGAAAAAGGATTCTTTCCTGATTTTCACATCCAATATAGTATTTGAGACATAAAATCTTTATAGTTACGTAAAAATCCCTTAATGTGATATTGACCTGTATATTTGTTTTCGTTTTCTTTGCCATAACGTTGTACGATGTGTACAGGTGGTATCGTCAACTAATGGAGAACTGGCTAACGATGATCCGACCGCTGGTCACTCCAACACACCAATTACAGCACCTCAGGAAGTGGACATGATCGACGAAACCAAGTTAGTAGCAGTTTGTTTTATTGCAATTCGTATCTCTGTCTGTTCTCCTAAATATGGATAATCAAATGAATAAAACTGCAATTGTTTGATCAATTCCACGAATATTTTTGTCGCGTTCCGTTATTGCATTTATCTACGCGATATTCTGAAATTTTATTAGTACAATTTTAATTAATTAACTCGAGAGAAAGCCTTAGTCTAAACTTCGACTGTTAAAGTAAGTGTTGAAGTCAGAATAAAAACAATAGCAGTTTATATCTTTAACATCAAAAGATATTAAAGATATAAAATATTGAATTAAATTAGATAATAAGATGCTCGATCTAAGCTATGCATGTATGTGTGTCTGTTATTTTCAGAATAGTAATTCGAAAACCGAAACATTGTCCCCGATGTGGAAAATTGTTGTTCCATTCTTTACAAACATACATTTCCAGCACCTATCCTACCGTCATTCCCGAAATAGGTTTGTTACACCAATTGAAATGGTCAGTTCAAGATTTTCTATTTCGCAATATAAGAAGAAAATATAATATTTGTTAAATATTATTGAAGATCGATTATTGTCGTAGAAATTTTATTACTAGACTGATGATGATGAGAAAATCAGTGTCGTGAACAAAATATAAAATTACAATAAGATGAATATATAATTGTGAGATACGATGCTTCTACCTTGTAGAATATTTTATAAAAATATTACAGCTATGTAGTTCAAGTTTCGCTATTTGTTCTCGCAATCATGTCTGCAATTTATGTAAGATGTAGGGGCAAGATTTGACTTGATAATGTAGAGATAATCATTCTCACAAAACGAAATGAATGTTTCTTTTGTTTATATTATCTAATACGGAGACTTGACTGTTACATCGTTAATATACTATGTCAAACAATACTATATGAAATAAATCATCGGAGAGAAAAAATTTTTATTTATATGTAATTTAGACAATTTTCTTTAAGCCCCGTCTTCTCAGTTATATTGTATTGTACAAATTGAAACAATGTATTTTTCTATATTTGGCACAACTGTAATTAAATGTCTGATTATTATTTTTGTTTATCCCGTATTCTCTACTCTTTCCTGACGTTCCTATTCCTTATCATTCCTCTACGAGTTTTGATGAAATCGAATTAACAACTGCATGATTAATTAACATAACAAATAACTGTGTACATTTACATGCAATCGGATAAAGTATCTTGTTGGGAGATCGACAATTTCTTTCTCTCTCGTATTGCGCGATCGTATGCCGAATGCAACTATTGTCTCATCTCTGCTGCATGCTCGATGTGTTGATCGACGAAAGACGCTGCCAAGGGGACGACTCTAAGTCCTATTAGTGTTTGCTTCATTTCCAGATGCTGTTGCTTCTTCAAGCGCAAGAAGAAGAAAAGTGGAAGGCAGAAATGACTGTCCGTTACCGTTGGTCTCGGG
Source organism: Temnothorax curvispinosus (assembly GCF_003070985.1). Lineage (NCBI taxonomy): Eukaryota > Metazoa > Arthropoda > Insecta > Hymenoptera > Formicidae > Temnothorax > Temnothorax curvispinosus. The sequence goes on from NW_020214312.1 coordinate 257,952, forward strand.
GGGGCGGTGCAGTGCGCGGGTAATAGTGCCGACGAGACCGTGGGAGCCGTCGCCACAACGTCAAGGACTGGCAAGCGCGGCGCGGGAACGGGAGCACGTGCGGGCGCAGGTACGACCGACGGTGTCGCAGGCGGCGATGCCGAGAGAGAAGCCGTCACCCTGCTACGCATCGGTAGCCGATCCGCGTCACGGGACTCGGTGCTGCACACCACTGTCACGATGACGCCGACGCCGACGCCGACGCCACCGCCGCTGTCGAACTGAATCCATCATCATCACCTTTATCACCACCACCATCGTCACTACCATCACACAACCATTCTACTACCGTCGCCGCTATTATCATTAATTGGACGGTTGCGCGACTGAGTCGAGATCGAGAGAATGAAGCTGCTTTTCCTCTGGCCAATCGAGCTTGATCTCTTCGATAAATAGGCGGACTCGCTGACGACGATTTAGGCACTTGCTTCTCGGTGTAGTGAAACTCTGTAGTAATCTCAGTACCGTTGCGATTAGAATTGTCTTGATTATGTGTTACGATGAAAGCGCACAATTATCGGCTTTACTTAAAACTTTGTATTCAAAGAACTCAAGATATATTGATGCCAGACTTTCATTGAGCTTTGTCAGGAGCTGCCAGTTCTTTTTCGTCAACTCATTTCTTTTAGTGGAACACATTTGGACAGATGGAAAATGGCTAATAAACGATATATATTCTGTGACTAATATAAAGTCTTTCTCGGAGAAAATTTAATTGATAGTTCTAGTCAAGACTGACTTCTTACGTCTTTGTGACTGATAAATTCAATGATAATTAAATTCCCACGTAAACTTTCACTAAGGTCAGTCGATACAGCTCTAGCCATCTGGTATCCATCATTTTAGATTTTGCGCCTCACATGCATCTTGTAGTTTCATTTAATTCATACCCTTCCCTCATTCTCATGGACAAGCTGATGAATATTCCTTGTGGCCTTGAGCTACTGATAGAGTCAAGACGTTAGCGAATCCACTTACCTACTTACTGAATAAATCCTCTCGTTTAGCCAAGAAAAGTGACCTCGTGCTATTAGATTATTGCTACTATTGTCATGATTACATTTCATCTTGTTGCTCTGCCCACTACCCAATACTATTACTACTTACTACTGCTACCATTACTACTACCATTACTACTAGGTACTACGATTACTATTATTGTAATGATTATTCTTAATTATTTTATTTTATTTCATTATTATTATTGATATTATTATTATGTTGATCATCTTTATCGTCATCGTCATTATCATCGTCGTTGGTCCATTGTCATTATCATTGTCATTCCCATCGTCCACACCCGCGTTTATCAATTACGTTGTTATCGTTGTCATCAATATATTGACACGTCGCTGTTGACTGTGAACGGTCGTCGGCCGTGACGGCGGCCGTGACGTTTCAGTATCGGGGAAACCAACCGGATCACATCCGCATTAGAGTAAGAAGGAATTGACGTACCGATGGTGAGAGAACTTGTTTGTGCCTACGACTCTCTTCTTGTAACACGGGGACGCTTTTTAATACACCGCCGCGCCGTGTCGTGCGATCGCATGTATAACTGTGAATTATAACGAATTGAAGCTACCGCAGATCTCATTGTATTCACAGCCCTGCAGGATGAGCGAGCGTAGCGTGTTCCCGAACTTCTTGTAATCGAGATTTCGATTATCGCGAAGTCTGATTTATATAAATCCTCTTGAAAGGCATGAAACTGAAAGAAATGGGAAAACGACGATCGCGGGTGCCACCGGCCTTCGGGGACGGGATTGAGACGTCAGATATCTGTAAATAAAATGCTCTCATTTTGCCCTCTTCGCGTCCGCAGATTGATAAATCGTGTGCGTCACGAATCGCGAGAATATGTAGCGCTATGTATAAAGTGAAAGTTCGCGCTTTTATTCCCGATTTTATTAGGTATTTTTTTATTATTTCGATTTTCGTTTTAATCCACCGTCCAAGTAAATGATTCTAATGCATTGGAATATTTATATTAGGATACTTTTAGTACATACGAGCCTTCCGTACAGTAAACGACTTTTATATAACTTTAATTTCGAGTTATATATTATAAGGGGATGTGTGAAAGAGCAGCGTTTAGCATTAACGTTATGAATAAACGCTCTCGAGGATAATACTGAATCGTATCCGTACTAAAGTCTAAACCATCCCGGTGCGTTAATTGTCGAAATGATTTCTTTAATATGTGTACACTGCCTATTTTTTCTACACGGGGATCATGTATGCAAGATAGTTCTATCATCACCATACGGATCATAGTTAATATACATTAAGGAACGTTTCGCCGTGAGTTCCTCGAACAAAACGCGAAATGTCTCTTTGTGAATATCGCAATCACGGATTATCGTTCGCGTATTATTTATGATAATTTCCCATCCGTAATTATTTTTAATACGGTGACATAAATCGCGCAGAGAATTCGCGCAGTTTCCGCGCAACATTTTTCTATAGTAATATCATGGGTTTCGGTTTCGTGCCTTCCAAAGCGAAATTATCATGTGAGAAAGTGATCTATCGCGATGAACAGTTGAAACAATTACATTTTACATAACATATCGATGAAGTAAGGTTTTTTCTGTCTGTAGACTCTATAGCGTATATAATGAAAATTTAGTAACGCGTAAATGCGAGGAAATTATGTGACATAACCGAAATTATGTGACATTGCAGTCGAACTCGTGTTCCACCACCAGTGTGTATCGATTCAAAAAAGGAAAAGGGAAAAGAAAGAAAAAAAACCCGATAAAAGGAACAAATAAGGAAGCGTTTCTTTCGATATAAATTATCCTCTGCGAAGAGAATGCGATGTTCGCGGACAGCTCTTGTTTTTTAATCCATACGCGTTTTCGATTATTAAATTGACGAACAAGCGAGAGGAAGGAGTGAATCAACGGGATGCTTGCGCCTTGATTCTATTTCGATGTTCTTGATATGAAAACCTACGTCGTCGGAATAAATAATAAAAGCTGGAACCGAATGTACGTGATCTTCATGGAGACAGATCCGATCTAAATGCGAGACGGAAGAGATGAATCATCGAGTACGGTGTACATGCAATAACGTAAAGATCCACTGTAACGAACTCTCTCTGCTGCGAACACATTTAATCCACTATTTTTCATGATGCAACGAGGAGAGCCTTATGTCGCGAGGCGTTTCTAGGGATTTACACAAAGTGACACGTGCGATTTTCTACTGATGGTTCGCGACGAAACATTAAAGCGACCAAGAGACGAAAGAGACGAGAAATACGTACGAAAACTCGGAGAGCTTGGGAAGCAAGGATCTCACCAGCCGTATTGATTAGACAAGCAAGTAAGGATATTTGATTATGATTGCTTGTTGTTGATTATTTATTCGTAATTGCTCATTTAAAATCGACTTTGAATAAAACTCTTTCGCTTAATTTGATTATGATTGCTTATTATTGATTATTTATTCATAATTGCTCGTTTAAAATCGACTTTGAGTGAAACTCTATCGCTTTAATTCAACTATAAACGAAAATTTCATAGTAAGATTGCAACATTTCTTAGGCATATTAAAATCAGTATTAAAAAATTCAGAGAAGATTTGCAAACTTACTACTCTTACATATTAAGAAGAAATCAGAGATTTCTTTTTCTTAAAAGTACAAGTGTTTTTTTAAGTAATACAAATTCACATATAAATTTCTAAGAAACGTCAGCAAACCCATTTCTCTTGTTTTCAATGTTTTTCCCAGAAAGAATTTCCCGTTAGACTCGTGTTACTTGTTTGCCCAAAGGTATAGTTAAACTCAAGTTTGTTTCTTTTTGCAGGAACACGGTAAACGGCAGGTCGAGCGAGGGAGTAGGGGCGCGGAGGTGGCGAATGTGAGGAAACTTGTGTTACGTCGAAACGTCCACACCCACACGTTAAGTCTTGGCCGGTGACTTCGTCACTCCCCGAGACGTATATGCGCATACGTACCGTACTATGTAATACGCCCGTACACCACGTTGTATCCACGTTGAATATCTTAAATACCCAACAAGCGCATGCGACAACAGGCAACCCATGTACTTACGGAGCTATCGCGTACTCGAACCATAGTGTACACTCGACCGTACGTGCTCTCGTGCGATGAAAAGCGAAACGAGAGACGGAAGAGAGGGAGAGAACCAGTCCGTCGAACGTCTTGAAAAATGATACGCTTAAAAATCATAGAGCTTATAATTCCACTCTATGGATTTCATCTTTCTCTTTCTCTTTCCCTCTCTTCCTTTCTCTTTCTCTCATTATCTTCTGTATCTTCCCACTGTTGACCGAGTATCGTTCCTTTCTTTTGTAAGCTCGCCGCATCGCGTCGGCGAGCGACCGTCGAAACAGTCAATCGTTCTACGTTTATATCCAGCGGAAAGAGAGTGAGTGATCCGATGAATGTCTGACACTGGATGGTATCCGCGTAGAAAGAGAGCGAGTCGAGAGGAGACATTACTCCGGGACGCTTTCCTCCCGGCGAGGCTGGTTTGTAGCTTCGCGCAAGTCGTACTTGTACATAAGACGCTAGACCGCGATCGTCGCGTACGCGAATTATCCTCACGAGTAGAATTTGTTCGCGCGACAAATCCAATAGCGAGCGACGCATATAAATTGTAATTCCCGATGATCGCGGATGAGAAGAGCACGTGCGTGCTTGCCTGCGCGAGAGATCCACGTAGACGCGACACAGGGAGAAAGAGAGAGAAAGTCTCCGATATTTATATCACTGTCCTGCCACCGGGGAATCCGTGTTTGGCGTAATTATAATAAATCCCGCTGTGCAACCATGTTGCGCAAGGACGTTTAGCCCGTAGTTTTCTAGCCGATTTTTCAAAGCGCGCGCGCGCAAAGTCACGATTTTTAATATAACACGACTGACTGCTGGTTAAGTATGGTTGTGAGCAAGAGTCCTGGTCTCCTCGGACATTGTAGACACACACACACACACACACACACACAAAGTAACACCACACATTACATACCACACAGAACACACATCTTCCCAATTCCCTTAGATACGTACCTTGCACGGAGAGAAGAGCGATTGTTGCATACATGCTTAGGATGGGAATTAAGGCTTGTAATCCACAAAAAAAAAACGACCATCTCCTTCGCTCGAGACATTTCATTTTCTTCTTTTTTTTTTTTGTATATTTGTAAATTGGTACGAGTAGAGAGATCGGGCCAGGACCGATATATCCTCGGTGTCTTTCATTCCACGGCTCGTCGGTCGAAGAGCGGCGTATACAGCGATAAATGTGGTCGTGCGTATCTGTGAAAAAAAAAATGAGGCTGCGTAATTAATTATCTCGTTGCGTAAAGCGTAAGTTCGAGAGAAAGATTGAGGGATTGGATGATCGCGCGTTTCCCCTCGTGTGTTGTGATCGTTTAGTTGCATTGACACGTCGATTCGGCGATGTTTGGAGAGATGTCGATGGGAGAGACTCCTGAGATTAAGTTAATCAGCACTATAGTTTCTCGCGTAGTGAGGCTTATGTGTATACATTTTTTGACTTACTATATGTTCGTACTGTTTTAATGGACGAATTGTTGAACAATAAAATCGCTGATTGCTACGATAATAACAAATCGCTGTTTTTATGAAATTGGCAGCTCGCGTGCGTGGGTGTGCGCATCCATGTGTGCGTTCGATATCTTATTAGAACACGAGACGCAATTGGCATTACAATTTGAATGTGTCGTAAACTGGTGCTGTTTATTGCAGACACACGAGGAGAAAGGAAAATTAAGTGAGAAAGAAAGATGGAAAATTTTTTTTTAACATACGCGCAACGCTTGCGTTTACCTCGATCCGTCTACGTAACTACACCGTAAAAATGAAATTTTATTATATTATTATGCGCGATTCTGACATCCTTGTATCGTCATAAATTTTCTTTTATTAATTAACAAAACGTATCACTGACAACAGACATGATCTTTACGAGAAAGTTAACGAAACGAAAACGGAATGACGAACTTGTATTACATGTGGATTTGTTGAAGTATCAAGCACATATTTTACGAGATTGCATTACCCCGCGATTTTTCGTCGGACAGCGTAAAGTTAATCTGTATCCTGGACCTGGTCAACATTACGTTCTTTGACGGAATTCCAACGCCGTTCCCTTCAAGTGTGGATTCATTTTCTTTCCGCTCGCCTTCTGAACTGATCTATCCAAAACCGAGCAAACTTTGTGTATATAGCGATTGAATTGTTTTAGTACTATCATAGTGAGAATTATGTGTTTGCACGTGCTCATATATACGTATATGGGTGTGTGATTGCGGAAGTATTAAGGAGAGTGATCTACATTTAAAAAAAAAATGGACATTATATATACATATAACGAGACTGAGTGATATATTATATACATCGGACCATGAAAAAAGAAACCGATTGTCTTACACTTGCATTTTGTCGTCATGCAATGATTATTATTATTATTATTATATAATATAACGCGAATTATATAATTACACAATTATAATTATATATAATTACGCGCGAAAAAACGAAAGTCTCCCAACTGTACCGATTCTAACGAAACGGATATGTACATCTCTCTCCCCCTATAGCGAAGATTTTACTACATTATACGTAAGCTGTGATTACTATCATAATTTTTAACTTATATTACAATACCGATTATGCTTTGTTTAACGATTAACTTGTACGTGGCCGTCTGGCAAGGCGCTTTTAGAAGAACTTAAAAAAAAAAAAAAACAGAATGAGGAGACGGAAATAAGAAAGACATTGAGACTTGCGTGGAAGCTTATTCTTGTAAATATGTGTTGTGTCTATTACGCTTAGCGAGTAAGAAGAAAAAAAGTTCTTAATGAAAGTTCCTGCGTACTTCCTCCGAGATTTCTTTTATTTGTCTTTCTGGCCTAGTTTACACCGATCTCTTGATACGCGTATCAAATGGTATATTTGAGCTGATCAGCCAATAATCAAACTAATTTACTAGTTGTTTACTATGCGTATCAAGTGATCGGTGTAAACCGATCGGAGGGCTCTATCTCTCTTCGTTACTTTGTGACATTTTCACTATCGTTTCGATGTTCATCAATTCTCTATGATTCTCCAGCATTTTCAGCAGTATCGGCTCCTTCGCTAGCATGTAACCGGACACCGCTACGAAGTTTCTAATGAGTTTCTTCATTATATTTATCTTCCGTATTGTTCTTTCCATTTTATCTTTATTTCTGAAAAAAAAAAGGAAACGAAGATTTTAAGTATGCAAATGCTTCGTAAGATACTTTTTGATGTTTGCGGATCTTCACTCACTCCACAATCCCGGGATTCGTCTTCTGCAGTCTCTCGCTTCGCAGCTGCTCCTGCTCCTTGAGAAAATTCTTGTAGTTAAACAGCGTCTTTTGACATTCGACTTTCAGATCCAGCTGCACTCGAGACGCTTCCTCGATGGTCTTCTGAATGGTCAAAACACTGTCGTTGAGACTCAACAATTTACTCATGTAGGTATGGAGCTTCCTAGGAGCAAGCAAAATTGAAAATTTATTACGTCTTCTTACGTGGAACATTTTGACTCACATCTAGCCCTAATCTAGCTACAATTAACCTAGGAACAGCTGATTTTTGTTTATATGAATGATTGCACCTAAGTTGATTTTTACACCCCAATTAAAATTCTTTGTTATTAATTACATATATTTTTGATTGTTCTATAATTTATTAGTATTTAAGGACAATATATGTACATAAATTTGCTCAACCTTTTTCTGAAAAAAATAGGGAGAAACCAAAAGAGATATTTAAAAAACAAAAGAAACACATTAAAATTACTGTAAGGTAAGATTCACTTTGTGGATACTGGAGTGCAAAAATTACCCCCTGGCACTCGTTCCTAGGTTAATAGTAGGACCTTTCCAGCAAGCGACAAAAGTAGACACAAACGTCGTTTTATCTTTCTCTTTTTGGCAATGAGTAACAAAGACAAAACGACACTTGTGTGGACTTGTGTCGCTTGCTGGAAAGCTCCCAATATTTACAAGTTTATTCCTCACTCTTGATCCTCCGCATTGCCCTCCTTATTGCTGAGAATAGAGAGGACGGTAGTGCTGTGAAGGCACAACTTGATGGCCTTGGCATTGATGAGCGTGTCGCTCACGACACTCTGCAACGCGTCTCCGGCTTCATCCTCGTCTTCTTCGCGTCCATTGTCGATGTACTCTGTAAACGAACGAGACTTCAGAAAGAGATCTCCCAGTGGAGGAAACCGCTCCGGGCGGAGATCGCTCCGCGACCCGCAACGCCGACGAACGTACGTTTGTACTTCGCTCTAAGCATTAACGACCTGGCGTTCAGGCGCATCAGCGACTCCCTGGCAGCTCGGATCTTCTCCTCGATCGGCTTGAAATCGTCCAGCGAGGCCGCGCCGATCGGGAACCCGTCGACCACCGCGTTCAGCCGCTTCACGGACCGCTCCAGCTCGTCGAGCTCCATCGTTCGCGCGCGACGGAGATACCGTTCAAGTGCGTTTTTAGGTGCGCGACGCCCGGTTCTCGCCGCGATCGCATGCCGAGGCTATGCGACCACTTCCCTCGACGAATACATCGCGCGTCGTATGCATGCACGAGTCGAAAATGACACGAATTCACGCCAGCGATCGAGCAATCTCACGAACGCGGGACCACGCGGGGCTGTCAACTGTCACTGTTTACCATCCCGATTCCCGCGTTTTGAAATTCCAGCACAGGCATGCCTCCTCGGGATTCTCGGGAAATTGAAACTCACTAGGATCTAGGGATCTCGTCCTGAAAACTGCATGGACCAATCGGCGCCACAAGAAATCGACACCTCGCGCTTGTTCTTCGCTTCAATTGGTCGGAAATTCCCCTGTCCAATTTGTCATGTAATCAAAAGAGGAGGTTAGGTTTGTCGAGTTTCACGATGTCGGTCGTTGAAACAGATATCAAG
>NW_020214313.1:0-5167 GCF_003070985.1 Temnothorax curvispinosus
GACTAAGCAAGACTGGCATCAAGTTGGTGTCTGGAAATAAAGCAATCACTTGTGGTACTCGAATATCAGACGGTCTCTACTCAATGGATTTTGAGACAATAGTAAATGCATCGGCAAATATAGCCTCTTCTGAAGCAGTCAACGAACAAGTGTGGCATGAACGCTTCGGTCATGCCAATTACAAAGCGATTCGACAATTGGCTAATGGTTCGGCAGTCGATGGCATGCAAGTGATTGGTAAGTCGCACACTGACAAGGAAGCAGACCAATTCTGCGAAGCATGTGTCTCTGGCAAGCACTGTAGAAAGACGTTCAATGATTCGAACACTCGAGCGGACAAACCAGGTACGCTTATACATTTTGACATATGTGGTCCGATGTCAGTTGAATCGTTTGGTAAAGCTAAATACATGGGCCTTTTCGTTGATGATTGTACGGGTATGCTATTCGTATATACAATGAAGTCAAAAGCTGATATCGTAAATTGCATGAAGGATTTCATCGCCGAAGCTAATGCAGCAGGACACAAGATTAGACGTGTACGTTCGGACAACGCCAAGGAGTTCATCGGAAACGACATGAAGAAGTGCTTCGAGAGCATTCTATCCTACACGAGATGTCAACGGCGTACTGTCCACAGCAAAATGGTCGCGCAGAACGTCAAAACAGAACAGTTGTTGAAATGGCGAGAACAATATTGGCAGGAGCTGAATTACCTCAAGGATTGTGGGGTGAAGCGGTTCACACATCTGCACATATCCGAAATCTTATCCCGTTGGAGAGACTAGGAGGCAAAACTCCTATGGAAGCCTGGACTAAAAATAGGCCAAATGTTTCGTACCTACGTATTATAGGCAGCAAGGCATACACTCTGATCAACGAAAGACGATCAAAATTCGAGAAGAAGAGTCAAGAGCTCGTATTAGTAGGGTATGCGCCAAAACAAAAGGCATATCGTGTTTGGCAACGTGGGACTCAGAAGGTTATTGTAAGTCGGGATGTGAAGATTGTCGAACCAGAACCAAGAAAGCTGGCTGTCATCGTGAAGACAACAGATGTTGAAGAAGATGGATCATCAAGTAGCAACTCGCAAAGTGACTTCGAAAGTAAATCAGATGTGTCGACATCATCAAAAGGAGCTGAATCAGTCGACAACATAAGCGATCGGACGCGCAACAAGTTAAAGGAAACTGAAGTCAACAAGTGTATTGCAAATCGCACACGCAGCCGAGCTACTGTAAACATCGCTACAGCTGCAAGTGCCTTTCTAGCTGGAGTTGTTATTCCAAATACAGTTGATGAAGCTAAGTCGGGACCTTACAAGGATCAGTGGGAGTCATCAATGAAGACCGAGTATGAGTCGCTGATTAAAAATGACACGTGGACACTGGAAGATCCTCCGAAAAATCGAAAAATAATCAAGAATAAGTGGATCTTTCGAGTAAAAATAAATCCAGACGGTTCGATTGATCGTTTCAAAGCACGTTTCGTGGCAAAAGGGTGTTCACAAAAGGCTGGAGTAGATTACTCTGAAACATTCTCGCCGGTTGCCAGATTCGATTCTATTCGAACATTATTTTTGATTGCAGCCGTTGAAGATTACGAAGTTCATCAATTGGATGTCAAGACGGCTTTCTTGTATGGCGATCTTGACGAAACCATTTATATGGAGCAACCAGAAGGTTTCGATGATTGTTCAGGTCGCGTATGTAAATTGAACAAGAGCTTGTATGGGCTCAAGCAAGCGCCTAGACAATGGTATGAAAAATTTGACGAATTCATGCAACTATTCGGTTTGAAACCATCAGATGCTGATCCATGTGTGTACATCAGTGAAGATCTGTTCGTAGGATTGTATGTTGATGATGGGCTGGCGGTTGATCATTCAAAGTCTAGGATTGATAACTTACTGAAAGCAATGCAACAAAACTTTGAGATTACAAGCTCAACTGCATCCTGCTATCTGGGAATCGAGATCATTCGCGATCGAAAATCTAAGAAGATTAAACTATCTCAAGAGGCTTATACAAGATCTGTGCTCACGAAGTTCGGTATGTTAGACTGCAATGGTGCCACGGTACCTATCGATCCTGGCGTTAAGTTAAAGCGTAACTTAGATGCTGATGAAAGCTTTGGACCGATTGCAAATGTACCATACAGACAGTTGATTGGTTCCTTGATGTATCTCTCTATCGGAACCAGACCTGATATCTCATATGCGGTCAACTCTTTAAGCAGATTCCTGGAGGCACCATCTAACGAACATTGGTTAGCAGCAAAACAAATACTGAAGTATTTGAAATCAACAATCAACTTGGGGATTGTGTATAATGGCGGAGATGACAATTCCAATCGACTTATTGCATACTCAGATGCAGATTTTGCATCATGCTTGGATACACGCAAGAGTATCAGTGGAGTTGTACTTATGTTGAACAATGGACCAGTAGCCTGGATGTCTCGGAAACAAAGCATAGTGGCAACTTCAACAACGGACGCAGAATATGTAGCTGCTCATGACGCAGCTAAGGAAGTCGTATGGTTTCGACAGTTACTCAAGGACGTCGGTGTGGAACAGCAAGGCTCTACTACTCTCTACTGTGACAACGCAGCTGCAGAGAAGCTGATTCAAAACCCTGTCTTCTATAAGAGATCTAAGCACATTGAAGTGAAATATCACTATGTACGCGACTTGTTCAAGCAGGGGATAGTGGATGTTCAACATGTTTCATCTCAAATGCAATTTACTGACATTTTAACCAAAGGTTTAACTCGCAAAAAGTTTGAAATTAATCGAAATCAGTTAAACATAATGTAATTGACATTTAGCTCGAGTGGGAGTGTAGAGAGTGGTGCGATCTATCGTCAATTTCATGAACTAACTTGATCATATATTCAATGGTATATTTTCTGTTCTATCAACGAACTACTCTATGTTCTTCTACATGACTTGCACAATATATATCTCTCTCGTAACAACGTTCCGCTACTACGAGAAACGTTTCATTCACGTTCACTCTTTTGTAAGCCTTATTATAATAAACCGAAGCTAAACTGTACACTGGCATTAAATATACCCATCAAAGATCCAATTGCACAAAAACATCCCTAGAAATAATTTTACAAATTTTCACGCAGAAATTATGCGAAAACTACAATTTTTTATGATTAACTTTTCACGCTATTACGTGCAAGCTTAGGACCCCGGGCCCAGCTATAGGGAAAATGGATCATGGTCAAATTGGTTGAAACTGCAGTATGTTGTACTTCATAATCTCCTGATCAAAAGTGTTAATGGGCACGAAGTCCGAAACCATCTACTTTTCGAGTTATCAGACGTTGAACATGGTAACAATGAGGATATTGGGGTCATTGGGGATATTCTATTTTAGAGTATCCACGGCAATAATTCTTTAGGGTCGCATTTTTATGTGTGTGTGCGTGCGTGTGTGTGTGCGTGCGTGTGTGTGTGCGTGCGTGTGTGTGTGCGTGGGTATGTGTGTGTGGGTATGTCTGTATGAACGTGTGCGTGTGCGTGTGAGTGCGTGTGTGCGTGTGTGTGGGTATGTCTGTATGAGTGTGTGCGTGTGCGTGTGAGTGCATGTGTGCGTGTGTGTGTGCGCGCATGAGCGTGGGTATGTGTGTGTGGGTATGTCTGTATGAGCGTGTGCGTGTGCGTGTGAGTGCGTGTGTATGTGGGGGGGGGGATATGTCTGTGTATGTGCGTGTGAATGTAGATGTGTGTATATTCTTATAATCAGTGCATTGTCGGCATTAGCATCATTGTCGCGGCGGGGTGCCACAGGTCGTGCCCCGCGTCCTAAGGCCAGCTCAGGACAGAAACCTACGCGAGGACAGAAACCTCGCGTAGAGCAAAAGGGCAAAAGTTGGCTTGATCTCAATGTTCAGTACGCATAGAGACTGCGAAAGCACGGCTTATTGATCCTTTTGGCTTGAAGAGTTTTCAGCAAGAGGTGTCAGAAAAGTTACCACAGGGATAACTGGCTTGTGGCGGCCAAGCGCTGCCGCACTGATGACCAGTCATTGCGATAGTAATCCTGCTCAGTACGAGAGGAACCGCAGGTTCGGACATTTGGTTCACGCACTCGGTCGAGCAGCCGGTGGTGCAAAGCTACCATCCGATCCGTGGGATTATGCCTGAACGCCTCTAAGGCCGTATCCTCTCTAGTCAAAGGTGGCAATGATATCTCTAGGAGTCTCGGTCTCTGCCCCTATTATCCGAAGGATAGCCTTTTAGATAAGCTGTGACGTGACATAGTCACGTCCCCTGTCCAGACGATAGCTCGACCGGGGGGAACGTCCGGGATGTCGCCTCCGCCGGAGCGAGGCGGGGCGACAACGTTAGAATTCGGTACATTATATTATTTCCGAGGATTTCAGGTATCGAGTAGATGGCCAGGAGGAAATTGTAACGACTTGAGTCGCGCCGTGGGAGTTTACGGGAGGCGTTCTACGTAGGAGTTGACCGGCGGGCGGGTCACGATTAGGCCCATATGCCGACGTTGCTTGGAGCGTCTCGCAGGGCGAGCGCATCAGCCCCGATGTTCGCCAGGATGAAGCCTGCCGAATCGCGAAGGAAAGAGATCGCCACGGGACATTGCCTACCGGTCGACGGAGCCATGGCCTGGCCAGCCTAGCCATCGTACACCGGCACCAGAGTCGCGGCCTGGTCAGCCGGACTCGAGAATAGGCTTTTCAAACCTGCCGCCGGCGAACAAGGAAGCCACGGGAGGCGCTCGGTTCGCATAGGGCTGATCGGCAAGGAGAGCTTGCAAGCACGGCGCGCGCAGGCGCGGGCCCGACGTGATCCCGCCGGGCTAGAGGATCGTCACTGTCGTGTCGGCGTGGCGAGGGACGACATCCCAAGAAGACCGGCAGCCGAGCTTGCGGAATTTGTAAGGCCACTACTCGAGCACCTCGTAACTCACGTCTGGGTACAAGCAGAGAGAAGAATGAGAGACGACACGGCCTGGTTTTAGGTGATCCGCGAACGCGATACGCTCTCTGGGATCGACGTAAAACGTGCACATGAACTACGTAGCCACCGTCCACGTTTGGGCCACGAGGTAACACATACGTGCACGATTTAGGTTGCGTTCCGTGCTAATGTCGGTAACGCAAAGTTATTGATTTTTCGTTATGTGAG
>NW_020214314.1:0-1120 GCF_003070985.1 Temnothorax curvispinosus
TACTCACTCGTTTGGCTTGAAGAACATAATTTGCCCAAAGCGAACGCCCCGTGTGGAAAATTGTTAAGGCAACCTTAATAAGCTTCGGGGCCTTTAAGGGCTTAAACGTGGGTTCCCTAATAAGGATTTCCACATTATTGCCAGGCTAGGTCCCAGTAGGGCGATATCAATTTTGGGTAGCTCAATTAATGTGTGGCCTGAATAAGGAAACTTAATAAGGGCCTTGATGGGACTTGATCAAGGTAGCGATTATTAAAATAGAGATTTATTTATTTTAAAACTTAGTCGGGATTTCGATAGAAAAGAAACATCAGGGCGTAAATAAATTAAAAACTCTTCAAGGTTATTTCGATCAACGTAAAACAATTTTAATTCTTCATACATTGAAAAAATTTTTTAAAACATTTAAAAATATAACATTATTATTTTATTACTCTTTTTAAACTGAATTTGTTTCTTAAGATGCTTTTTGAAAAATTATATATTTGCACTGGTTATGACATATGTAGACTATATAGGTATAACACTTACATTAAATTAAGAAGTAGTCTACCACGTAAGACAGTTGGCTCACGATCCAGAGGTCCCGAGTTCGAATCCCACCAAGGTAAGTGTTTTTTTCAAATACGAGAAAATATTTATAATCATAGACTGCATCTTAAGAGACAAATTTAGTTAAAAAAAGTAATAAAATTTCGAAATAAATAATTTTTTTGTCGGGTGAATATTCGTTTTAAAGTATTATTATAATTCCTCTGGCATTAAGAGGACTGCAATCTTAAGTCTAGTGTCTCATGGTTAGAGGATATTCCTCTAGATTTTAAAATATCTTCTTGAGACCGTATTTCAGAAGAAAATCCTCTAAAATCAAGCGGGAGCCATTAAACGATAGAATATTTTTTTCGGGTGTTCATAAGGCAATTATCAAGGCCCTGATTATTTAGCCTCTAAGGGCCCTCAGTGAAAAAGCGTGACCGGCCTTAAAGGGTTCTTATTGGGCTTCCACATTAGGGCCCAAACAAAGTTAGGGAAAATTAACAGGGGCCTTATCAAAGCCCTAACGCAATTTCCACACGGGCTATGGCAGATACGTGGTGGCCAACTTGACTGGTCCTTGTCG
>NW_020214315.1:0-26138 GCF_003070985.1 Temnothorax curvispinosus
ACTCGTGGAAATAACAATGAAATTGGACAAAAAGAAAAGTTCGAAGGCGCGAGCAGCTTGCATTGGATGAACTACAATTTGACTCATCCATCAGGTCGCGTCTCGTGGAAGCAAGCAATCACGAGAACGTACCGAAGTCCGGTTTAGTTCCCGTGGTGACATTGAACCGCTAATAGATACTCGGGTGGACGGGGTAGAAAATCCGGACGCAGCCCGAATTAGAGAGAAAACAGTACCGCATCACCGCGGTCTGGACCTGAGCAGGTAGTTCGAATTGGGACAACAAAGAAGAATTAAGTGTGTTTCGCGGCGGAAGTGTGATTCGGTGTGGTAAAGAAGTTCGAAGTGCAAACGGAGCTTGTCCGGAGTTTGCCAGGATACATACATCCAAATCATTATAGTCAGCACTTTTCAACGGTCGTGAAAACAATTAAGGTAAGAATATTATTGTATAGCGATACATATTTCGATACGTGTAAAGTTATTATTATCCCGTGAAACATTCATTGATATAAATTCGTGTTCGTATTCGTGTTTAAGAGAACCAATGGAACGCGTTTACATAGTTTTTAAATGCCCAAAAGTGCGATATTTGAAATAAGGGCAAAAACAAGTTTTTATTGTGATATTCGTATTCAGAGTGGTTAAATAACAATTACCACGTAGTTTTTATTTCAATTTTTGCGATATTACAAATTTTCATATGATTATTAACAATCGATGTCTATACGTTATAAACGTGACAGTCGGAGCTTCTATAAGCGTATTATATCTAGAATAAGCGAGAAATGTGAATATTTCACCAAAAATATGTTTTTGCAGGATAATTAATTAATCAACTATTGACCGTTTTTATAGCATATTCATGTTTAAATGTTCCTAATTAAAGATTTCACGTAGTAAGAAACGCGAATTTAGCGTTATATCGAAAAGACACATATTCTTGAGGTAGGTCAGAGGACTTTGCCGAATTTTCAATTATACGTTGTTATTATAATGATATATTCTTATTTCTCACAATGAAATAAAGCCAATAAGCTTAATTCGAGGCGAATCGGGCTGTTAATTAAATATTCAACTTTAAACATGTAAATTTTATATTTTGATAATTTTATGAATTAAAACGCATAAAATGCAATAAAGTAGAGTGAGATTTAATATTCCACGGTAAAAATTGCGAATAATTCATTTCTGAAGAATTTTATTGAGATAGGTAATTTTGATAAATTCCGCGTAAAAACGGATTCGACTGGTAATTTAATACCTGTTAAAAGTTATTGGCCTTGTTTTACGAGCGTTGGTGTAATTTTCAAATGCATCCCCTTATAAAATTTTTTCACCGTTTTTGGACAGCGAGAACGGTCAGTTTGAGTAGTAAAAACGTGCATTTGGCAATGAGTACGCCCGTTTTTGGGGCGCAAAGGGACCCTTTTGCTTAAAAACGAGTGGTTAAAGCGGATTGCGTACGATTGCATACTCGCGTATACTCATCATGTAGACTGCGCGTGCTTGAGAGTGCAGGAAACGGACATAAAAATGATAAAACGAACTAAAACGGACTAAAAACGATCTATGTGAGGTGTAAAAGCGGTGAAATATTTTTGTAAGGGTCACTGTTTTTTTAGTATATTAATATTGCAGCTACTACTATAGTAGCAGTATTACTGACCCAAAACTCCCAAGCTCCCCAAGCTAGACGACCAATTTCAAATTTAATGTCTCTTCCGAAATATAGCCCAGTTTTTCCGCACGAGCCCCACTCGTGCGGAGGATGCAGTTTGGAATATAAAAATTCCTGGACCTGTTATTCCCCTTACTCGTGGGAATAACAATGGAATTGGACAAAAAAGAAGTCCGAAGGCGCGAGCAGCCTGCATTGGATGAACTACAATCTGACTCATCCACCAGGTCGCGTCTCGTGGAAGCAAGCAATCACGAGAACGTAGCGGAGTCCGTTACGTTTTTATAATTTTTTAAAAAACACTTGTAAAAACTTTTTAATTGTCCGCTTTGACTGTCGCATTAGACGCTGCCGGAAGCGGAACTGGAACAATTCTCGAAGTCACAAATCCGCATGTCACTTTCCGGGAGCAAGTCTCCACCCAGTGAGAAACGATACATCGGATCGACGTCGATTAGATATCGATATCTCAAAATCGATCTTCACATCAATTTCGATATTCAGGTGGTCCCAGTTTCGAGCATTCATCAATATCGAAATCTTTGAAAAATCGATATATTTCGTATGATAACTAGAGCGCTTTTATAACGTTTTTTGATGTCATAATAGAGTCTGCAAACGGAGTGATTCCAACCTTTTTGTTTGAAAAATTATTTGATATTTATAAAAAATATAGCAATCGAATCAATGTCGAAACAATGTCGACTCGATGTCGATTTGAACTCTAATGAGGAAATTCACCCCACATAAAAAAAAATTATATTTATTTTGAAATTTTATTACAATTTTTTAACTAAATTTGTTTCTTAAGATGCAACCTATGATTATAAATACTTTCTCATACTTAAAAAACACACTTACCTTAATGGGATTCGAACTCGAGACCTCGGGACCTCTGGATCGTGAGCCAAAACTGTCTTACGTGGTAGACTACTTCTTAATTTGATGTAAGTGTTATATATAGTCTACATATGTGTCATAACCAGCACAAATAAATAATTTTTTAAAAATTCTTAAGAAACAAATTTAGTTTAAAAAGAGTAATAACATTTCAAATTGGATATACGAATATAATTTTTTTTTAATGTTGGGTGAATGTCAGAAACCAGTGCCGGCTCATTACAAAATAGGCCTAATTGGGCCAACGTCGCGCCGCGCAATCTAATAATGACAGTCTTGATGTGTGTATTAACCATACTCACACGACATAAAAATACCTTCTCACATGAAATTGCACGCGTATCGAAACATATTCAGAGCGCGTGCTCCGTCTCTACACGGAGAAAATTTTATGTTAAATTTTACTATGCTGCCGCACCAACTGCGGACCATCAAGACGCCCAAGTTTAAATGCTATAGTCTTGTGTAAAATTACTATGTCCATAGCATTTAATGCTACGATCATAGCATGCAATGCTATACTGCAGGTTACCCGGGCTCCGCCCCGGAGGACATATGTAATAAAACACGCAAATAGTCTCTCTCTCTCTCTCTCTCTCTCTCTCTCTCTCTCTCTCTCTCTCTTTCTCTCTACCGTATGTAGAGTCTCTCTATCGTATGTAGAGTCGGTATTATACCTGGGGGTTATTATCTCAAATACACTTTCTTGGAAAGAACAGGTATCAAAAACTGTTTCCAGAGTGAACGCCTCAGTACACCAGCTTAAGTTGTGCAAGCATCTTATGCCGCCTCTGTTACGTGCAAGGTTAATTTGCACCTTGATCTTTTGATTACTGTTGCGCAACTTTCACTGACATTACGTGGTAGACTACTTCTTAATTTGATGTAAGTGTTATATATAGTCTACATATGTGTCATAACCAGCACAAATAAATAATTTTTTAAATTATTTTAAATTATTTTTTTCTTTTTTCGAAATATACTAGTAAATCCAAGGAATATATCTAAGGATAATTCTAACGCGTGCATTCAAAGCGAATACCGTTTTAAAGAACATTAATCTGCAAAAAAATCTTTTTTTAGAAGATTCAAAGAAATGCTCCAGAGATCCGAAAACTCATTGTGAGAAAGAAGTCTCGACCGCCTTGACTCTCGATTTTGAGGAAGTAGGCAATAGGGTTATAGACGAGACCATAACCTTAGATTAATAACTATACACTAAAAAGTTATCATGACTGTTCATATGTATGCAGTCATGATAATTGGAAGGATAGCATTGGTAGCGATAAACGATGTAGCATTGTATGTTATTTTATTTTCGTACGCATGGCACGAAATTGTTCAATAAAAAAAAATTTGTTTTGAGTAAATAATTCAGTCACATAGTACCGATGGCCAATTATTTTGAATCAAATTAAAATATTGTTCAGAATGAGATACTGTTTGCTGAGAAGTAATAAATTATTTATTATATACGAGATATATAGTGATAGCAGTATTATTGACCCAAAACTCCCAAGC
The DNA here is from genome assembly GCF_003070985.1 of Temnothorax curvispinosus. NCBI lineage: Eukaryota > Metazoa > Arthropoda > Insecta > Hymenoptera > Formicidae > Temnothorax > Temnothorax curvispinosus. The sequence goes on from NW_020214315.1 coordinate 4,103, forward strand.
TCCCCGAGCTTGACGACCAATTTCAAATTTAATGTCTCCTCCGAAATATAGCCCAGTTTCTCCGCACGAGCCCCACTAGTGCGGGGGGTGCAGTTTGGAATATAAAAATTCCTGTGATCAGGTGGACTCGAACCCGGTTCCTCGGGGTTACGAGTCTGACACTTTACCATAAGACCACACTGCCACCCCCTGGGATGCCAAAAAGAATATGAAATTATCATGACTGTACACATGTATGCAGTCATGATTATTGGCGGGACTGCATTCGTAGCGATAAACGATGTAGCATTGTATGTTATTTGTATTTATTGTATTCATTGTATTTATTTTCGTACGCGTGGCACAAAATTTTGTTTTTTGATATTGCAGCTAGTAGTAGCAGTATTATTGACCCAAAACTCCCAAGCTCCCCAAGCTTGACGACCAATTTCAAGTTTAATGTCTCCTCCGAAAGATAGCCCAGTTTCTCCGCACGAGCCCCACTCGTGCGGAGGGTGCAGTTTGGAATATAAAAGTTCCTGTGATCAGGTGGACTCGAACCCGGCTCCTTTGCAGGAGTGTGAATGGATCGATTTCATTTCATAAACCGTAATTATGAGTTACCGACGAGACTAGCGCTTTACCACAAGACCACACTGCCACCCCCTGGGATGCCAAGAAGAATATTGTTATTTAATTACTTCTACTACACATGTATGCAGTTATGGTTATAGAAGGAACTGCATTGGTAACAGCAGAAATAATGTTCTTAGAGTATCCATGCCTGTGGAATGTTTAGAATCGCCAGTTGAAAAAAATAAATGTGAATAAATGTAACAGTTGACTCATCCACCAGATCGCGTCTCGTGGAAGCAAGCAATCACGAGAACGTACCGGAGTCCGGTTTAGTTCCCGTGGTGACATTGAACCGTTTGGACATCAAGACGGGAGGTTTTACCTCCGACCCAGAGTCTACCAAAGAAAAAGAGGCAGACTTTTTTTACAGGTGTGGGCAAGATACAAGTTTATACAAACATAACGAGACGAAGAAAAATGTCAAAAGAATTATTTTGAAAAGAAAAGATAAAAGTTTCAATACAACTAAAAAAATAAAAAATAGAGAGAGAGAATGCGAGTTAAGCGCACATTACCTGAGGAATAAAACTACAACAAAAGAAAAAAAATTACAGATAGACATCGAAAATGTCTAATTCGACTTGACGATTTTGTAAGATTTTGTGAAAACTTCAGCAATTTTGTTCATAATAAGATTAAAAGTGGTATTCACGCGATAATGAATATTATCAAAATTTATTAATTATGAAATTTTTACAAAACAGAAAACAAGGACTATAGATAAAGTTTATTTATATTGTGAAAATTTGTTTTTCGAAAAGTCAGTTGAACGAATTAGTTTTACTAAATTACAAAAAAAGTTATCTAAAAAAAATGTTGTGATTAATACATTTATTAAACAAATACAAAATAACTCGTCGAAATATGTCTGTAAAAATTGTAAAAAATACTTTACAGCAGGAGAAATACCAAAAACAGCACCAAATGCAGATTTAAGTTATTCAAATGTACCAAAAGAGGTGACCAACTTGACCGCCTTAGAAGAACGAATAGTTTCACTCTATATATTGTTTATGCAAATTAAAGCATTGCAACCGTATGCAATTCAAAATTACTTATCCGTGCGGCGGTGTAAGTATTTTGTGCTGTGCAATAATTTGTGCATTAATAAATGCATTTGTGTAATAATTTAATTTGTTAATTTAATTTAATTTTTTAGTATATAAAGGTTGGAGATATCAAGATTGTGGAGGTACCTCTACAAATGGAGATGAACGTCGATTTCACCATCTGAGCTATCTCTACGCGTGAAGTATAGTTTCAATCACATAACGTTTGAGATGCCTCATCTACCCATGGAAATAAGTATAGATCACATTTGAAGTACACATTTGTATGTATGTAATTTTTTAAATAATTTATCATATATAATTTTTTACAGCATGCCGATATCATTCGCGGGAAGACATATCTCTTCCAGCAACGTACTTCAATTTTATTTCCAAGGTACGTGATTTGTGTATGTGCGTAATTTTTTTTTAAATAATTTATTTTGTGTTGCAAAAAGCCGTACGATATTAAAAAGATGGCTAATTATTTACTGCATAATTGAAATTTTGAAGTATGCGTCACATATGCTTCATATTTTTTAATATTGCAGCTATAGTGGTAGCAGTATTATTGACCCAAAATTAATTTCCAAGCTCCCCGAGCTTGACGATCAATTTCAAATTTAATGTCTCCTCCGATAGATAGCCCAGTTTCTCCCCAATCAAAGTGATAATTGGAATTTTAGAAAATATTTGGTCTCAATAACTTCAGTATAGGATAATTATTGCGCTTTAACATATATTATTCTAACATATATAATTCTATCTAATATGTCCTCGCAGAATAAGTACACTGTTGGAAAATTTGTGTTAAATATAACATATATTACATGTCCAAAACAGTCCACTCAAATTTTTGTGTCAGTTTAACATAATATGGATGTGTTAAATGATAACATCGATACTATGTTAAAATATTTTAACAGGAAGGAAATGTTATTCTGATCGTAATTTGAGGTTAATTATGTGTACAATTAACATAATTTTTATGTTAAAGTTGAGATTGTAAGATAAAATCAACATTCTTCTTCTGTAAATTTTTATTCTTACTTCTGTTATTAAGTAAAATCAACACTCTTTTTCTGTAAAATTTAACACATTTAATAAACACGTTTAAATTGTGTTACTTTAACATATTTTTTAAATTATTTTAATAATTTTACATTTTAAATTTGTAAAGTTCAATTAATATAGAAAGCACATGTTAAATCTACACACGTATGTGTTGATTATTTTACACAAAAATTTTAACAAGGACCTTTTTTAACAAAACTATACAAAATGTTTCCAACAGTGTAGATATACATATATATTGAAATAGATTGATTGGTACTTCACCATATATGATTGATATCTACATCATCTATTTTATAATTAGAATCTGTGGATTATAAGAAAAAAATACTCTCTTATTAACGAAACTATCAATACTGACTGTTTAGAATCGAGTTATAACATCATACAGCACAGATATGAAATATTAGATGCTTTGTTATTTCGTTTTGGAAATGAATTTTCAATGAATATATATTCGTTTCGGCGTGTAGCTTTCCAAACGAAGACGTACCTGGACAAAACTTGCAGCATCCCTCCGCCACGCTGAGTTGCTCGCTGGGTAAACACGGTAGTGGTGGGCATTTGGTGTCAGTGTCGAATCTCGTGCAGGTGAAGATACCGTCGTAGCATTTGTACTCGACGCACTGCTTCGGTGAGACCCTTTCGCCGCGATCGTAAATTACGCCGTGTAACAAACATTGTTCTGCGAAGGCAAACATGAATGGCGAGATAAGTAACGTGAGGCACGAGACGGAAGTGGTCGACTGAACACGAAACTCTACGTCAATTAATCAGTCGGTTGCGTGTGTGAAAGTAAAAGACGGATTCATGTGAAAGCGACATTAGACTACTCAAGAGAGTTGTCCTCTCAAATGTCAAGAATTTATACGATGTTCTAAAGATAAGAAATATATGAAATATGAATGATAAACTATATATACTGTGCGCTAAGGAAAAGACAAGAAAAAATCCTAAATGTTGTAGGATTCTTGTCAAGCTTTGAAGTTAATTACTTAGAAATCAATGGGATTTAATAAAAATATTTTCTTATTAAAAATTATCATGGATTTTGGAATGTTATAGGAAAAACGTTTGAGAATGGAAGATAAAGGGACAAAAAAGACAGGAGTATAATGTTCCACTTACTGAGACAGGTCGGGCAACATATTGTCCCTCAAGAATGACGGGATTCTTGCAGGTGAACGGAGCGCAGAGCGTCGGCCTGCACTCAATCTCGCCATGGACGCAGGAACAATGTTGACAATCCTTTACTCAGGTTGCGCCGTCCTCGTGGACGGTACCATTCACCCTACAGGACTTTTGGCACTCGCACTCCTCCACTTTGCTTATCCTGCCCTGTGCAGCGGCTAGCTGAAAGGAAGGATGTCCATGAATTATGCCAGATAAAAAAACATACATAGACATATATAGACATATTTTATAGAATATTTTATATAATATCATATAATTATATATATTTAAATGTTTTTATATAAAATTTTTTTACCGGAAATAGACAATATGGAGCTACGAATTCAAGTATTTAACGCACAGTATGCGATATTCGCCAGCTTCGCTTTGAAGAAAAAAGATATTATACGTAATATCTGGTGTATTATATACGAAGTACTGGACACAGAGATGTACTAGAACCGACTGGAAATGTTTGGAATGGATTCCAATCGAAATTCAATTATTAATTGCCTAGATTTCTATTGTTTTTTAGGGAAAACGGAATAATTTCAATCGGAATCCATTCGGAACAATTTCATAAAAGAAGAAACTCCATTGCAACAGTTTAAAAATGCCACCAAATGTAATAAGTTACCCGCATTCACCTTGAAATTTCAGGGTGAAAAATTTTCCTCCTGAGGTGCACCCGGGTGAAGTTTCCGAACGACTTCATCTCTGTCACACTGGTACAACCTGAACGTTTCCGAACAGCATAAGCCTCGGCGGGTGCACCCGGGTGAAATTTCCAAACGCAGACTAAGATGGACGTGCGGGGTGTGGGGCCATGACAAGAGAATCTGCCCAAATTCACAATCAGATAAATAAATTAAATCGTGGCAAATAGATTTTTGATTGCGTAATTAATATCATTTATTCATACTCGATAGTATATTTTTAACACGATAAAAATATGCCTTCTACGGGCCAGCTCAGCAAACTGCGCGTCATATGGCTTCTGCACACAGGACGCGGAAACGCTTCAACGCTTGCCGCGCGGCAAGAAGCGACGCGGTAGCAAATAAACTTTTGGTTCTTACGGAAAAGCAACACGTTGATTGGCTATCGCGTCCCTTGCTACGCGGCAAGCGTTTTCTTTTCACGGTTACTATGGTTACCACACATCATGTGTCACTTTCTCACATAAATACGAAATGAGGGGCTCGATTTATTGATCCCAAGATAACGGCGGCGAGCCGCGAGACCCAACGGTGTAGTATAAGTCTTTTCTAGCAAGTTCGAAGCACGAAGATAAGCTGATACGTAAAAGTATCACTATAATTTAAAGTATTATTTATTATTTCTTTATTTTCTAAATATATAATATGGATTTAAATATTGGAAAAGGAGCTGTTAAATTAAATTATTTAAAGAATTTAAAAAATATTTGGCTAAATGGAGATATTTTTAAAGGATGGTTAACTCCCCCATCCTACAGAGGATTTTATTTTGTGCCTAAAAAGTATTATAATGCCGGTCTTGAAACGCAATCTCAAAAGCTAAAGCCGTAATAGTACGCGTAATTAAATTGATAATTTCTTCAATAACCACGATACTAAATAACCGTCTTTTAGAAACAAACTGTAAATGACTTTATTGTGATTGACCACATTCCAGATGCTCAATATGATTATATTGAAAGCGACGCCCAGCCCGGCCAGCCCGGGAAGGAGCGTCTCTTTCACAATTCGACCATTGAGGCTGATATTTTTAAATTTGACGATAAATGTAACAGGAAACTTTATATCAGAATTATAATTCGAAATCCGAAGCAAATCGTTATACCTGGTTGCTCTTGGTCGCTCTGATACAGTCTTCTTCTCCGTGGATTTTCGGCTTCTGAAGCGTAGCGTCCGTAACGTACCGCTACTCGCACCGTAATGGAAGCAAATGGAACCGAACCTGGGAGCTGACCTGGGAGGAGACCCGCGTTTAATTTATTGATTATTCGGAACCCTCAACAATTCTTTAATATGATTGGCTCGTACACTCAGATCTAAGGGCAAAGATCAATACTATTGTTAGCTGCGTTTAAACCCCTCTACTTTGGGTTTAGCCGGGTCAGCGGAAAATTCCGCTGCTCATGCGTGCCTCGCGATGCACTTTCCACACATGCGCGTGCGACTTCAATAGCTTAATGAAATATCAAGTTTGTGAAAAAAGGGGTGCTTTTAGGTCCCCTATTTAGACATTCAAGAAATATGCACAGTTAAAAAATTTAATTAAAAGTGAAAAGGAAAATAACTTAAAGAGTGAGCGTCAAGTAAAAAGCATGTACATACGCATATTTGGAAATACAGCAAAAGTTGGCTTTTCAATATGAAATATTAACATAAAAATGACAAGAGATATAAAAGGAAGAGTGTTTAAAAATAACTTTGCAGCCACATTTTTAGGCACAAAATAAAATCCTCTGTAGGATGGGGGAGTTAACCATCCTTTAGAAAATAAAGAAATAATAAATAATACTTTAAATTAGTGATACTTTTACGTATTAGCTTATTTTCGTGCTTCGAACTTACTAGAAAAGACTTTGCGCCCGTATATTACGTACATACTACACCGTTGGGTCTCGCGGCTCGCCGCCATTATCTCGGGATCAATAATCGTGCCCCACATTTCGCATGTGTGAGAAAGTGACATATGTGTGGTAACCATAGTAACCGTGCGTGAAAAGAAAACGCTTGCCGCGCAGTAAGGGGATAGCCAATCAACGTGCCGGTTTTCCGTAAGAACCAAAAGTTTATTGGCTATACCGCATCGCTTTTGGCTGTGCTTCCTCGTCCTGTGTGCAGGATGTGAAACGGTTTTTTGAAAACTTTTTCCATACTTATCATTCTGGAATTAAATTCTTATTCAAATACACTTATATATCATGTAAATGAGTATAATTAAAATCAGATGTTATATGCGGGTTTGGCTGAATCCTCTGGGTACTGCAGTTCGGATCGTTAATTGATAGGATTCATAAAAAAAAAATGTGTGCAGGAGCCATAAAGGCAGGGATGTGTTAATTACATGTCTAATTTGAAGGAAAAACAAAGATACATATATGATTTAACTATTAATTAGTTTAGTTTACCAACAACCGGTCCTTAATATGATTGATTCTTTCCTTTAGTTCTTCGCGCAGGATCTAAGTGCACGAACCAATCATATTAAAAAATTATTGAGCGTTTACCGAGCTGCAGTTTCCGCAGCCAATCAGGCTCTGCGCACAATATTAGTACATATTAGAAACAAGAATAAATATTAAATATTAGGATATATAAATAAATATTCTCATAATAAATATTTTAAATATTAGGATATATGTAAATGTGAGAATATTCCCATATTTATATCTTATATTTTATTCTTTTCCATTGTGCGTTTAATTATTATTTCTAATTCCAATTCCCCTAATTTTTCATATTTATTCTTATTTCTAATAAGGACTCTATATATATTGTGCGCAGGGTCACGGACCGCGGGTCTCATATTCAAACGCTCGATAAAAGCTTTTGTTTGACGTCGATAAATTTTGAGAGTCGATTAGTCGATAATAGCGATCGACTTCCATGACTCACATATCTCGTAAACACTCGGAGAGGAACGAGATCAACACGAGACTGAAGACCAGCTGAACGTGAGCGAGCGAGAGAAGAGAGAACAGAGAAGTAGGATTTGTCAAAAGTTGCGCTGCTGGAGCTGTCGCAGTCCGATTGCCGAGTACGGATTATTCTGCGCGTATACGTGGTGAAAAACTCCGGGAAGGCGAGAACGCGAGTTTCGTCACGAGTTACAAGATGTTTCGCAGTTCGACGAATTTTGATAAATTATTAGGTAAGCTCTTCTTTGAAATCTTGTCTTCAAAATGTCGGAGCTTTCTAAAGCCGTCATTAATCGTTCGTAGATAAGGCGACGAGTCATCTGCAGTTGGAACCAGACTGGCCTACAATTATGCAAATTTGTGATCTTATACGCCAGAGCGATGTTCAGTAAGCATAATTCCTTTATGTAAAGTATACTTTCATCTTTCGCCAAATAACTGGGGTGTAGCGACACACTGTTGATTATGTCCCACAATGGAAAAGTCGTATTAGATGTATTATTACCACTATTTGTTTCTAAACTATTTGTTTTGTATATTTAGGCCAAAAATTGCGCTCACCGCTATAAAGAAGAAGATGATAAACTGTAATCCTCATGTAGCACTGTACGCCTTACTGGTAAGAAACATACGACGTAATTTTTTTTAAAAAGATTATTATTAGACTTATTATATTTTTATATTTATTAATGTGTTTTTACTTAGGTGCTGGAATCTTGTGTGAAAAATTGTGGGACGTTGATTCACGATGAGATAGCTACTAAACAGTATATGGAGCAATTGAAAGAATTGGTTAAAACCTCTCCGCACGAGAACGTTAGACATAAAATTTTGGAGCTAATACAAGCTTGGGCTCACGCATTTCGTCACAGTCCTAGATATAGGACAGTTCAGGTGACGAATTATTGCTATTTACAATACTTGCTACAATTTAGTTATCAGTATAAAATGTTGTCTATTTCATTCTTCTGACATTTATTTTTTTCTTTTTGCAGGACACGTTAAATATAATGAAAGCCGAAGGTTATCAATTTCCTGTTTTGAAAGAAAGCGACGCTATGTTTAGAGCAGACACTGCGCCCGCATGGGCGGATGGCGAGGTGTGCCATCGGTGTCGCGTAACTTTCGGCATGGTTCAACGGAAGCATCATTGCAGAGCATGCGGTCAAGTCTTTTGCGGCCAGTGTTCGAGTAAAGTCTCTACTTTGCCCAAATTCGGGATTGAGAAAGAAGTGCGAGTTTGCGAAGCTTGTTACGAACAAGTTAACAAGTTGGTGAAAACTCCTTATTTCATTCGTCGCGATTTATATTATTCGGATAGTTTTTTGAACGTCATAGTTTTTCAGACCATCTGCAACACAAGCCAAAGATACCGATCTTCCAGTGGAGTATCTCAAAAGCACTTTGGCTCAGCAGCAACAGGTAAGTTTTGCTGCTTATTGTACTTGTATTTTACTGAATAGTAAATATAATGACTAACATTTATATGTAAATGTCATTTAAGACACTAATTATCTTTTTTAAAATAATTTACAATTAAATGGTTCGTCAGTTTTCTTCAATTAAATGTGATCTGAAGATTATCACGTAAATATCTTTGCTATTTTAAATAATTAAAAAAAAATGCAGACTACAAAATTGTATGATTTTGAGACATGAAATGCAATGGCAATGCTTTTATTATATGTAGAGGAGATTTCAAGGGCAACTCAATTTTTTTAAATGGATTTTTCTTATATAACATGATTTCTCTAATTATTCTGTAAGATGGAACGTACTATACGTTCAAGACTATGTATGTATATTCATTTATAATCAAATTAGTAGTTAAAAAATGGCTTCTCCAGTGTCTTGCTCGCAGGTACTTTTGTCCATTATTTAAAATAATTGTAATAATATTGCATTTATATAGTAATTCATGCATATTAATAGTAAAATGAATTACATACATATATAACATTTGTTATTAGTAGTTTATCTTGTTATAGGTTCCAGCTCGAAAAACAGAAGAAGAACTGCGAGAAGAGGAAGAATTAAATTTGGCAATAGCCTTAAGTCAGAGTGAAGCTGAACAAAAAGAAAAAGAAAAGAAACGTGCTACAAGTGTTATAAAGTCCAATCCAACTCCCATAACTAGAACAACATATTCTCCACCACCATCGCCCGTAAGTTTATCGTAGTTTCTATTGAATCTATTACATCAAATTGTTATTTATTAACAATTTATCTTGTTTTATGAATTCAGCTGAATGTTATGTGAACATAAATTATTATTATTTTAATTTCTTGTGAAGTTTCTAGTATAAAGTCTCTACAATTAGTCTAATTTTTCTCATTAGGGTCCTAGCCCGTTGCAGGTACAAGATGATGACGAGATTGAACCTGAACTTGCTAAATATCTAAATCGCAAGTATTGGGAACATAGGCAAACTGTAAACGAGGAGCATGGATCAAGAGTGGATGTGACTAGTCCATCTGCGCCTAACATAAGCAGTCCGATGCCCCAAAAACTTGTATTAATAAAACAGGAAAATGGCGAAATCGATACTCAAATGGAAGAATTTGTGGGTGGTTTAAGATCTCAGGTCGAAATTTTCGTCAACAGGATGAAAAGCAACTCTTCGCGAGGCAGATCAATTGCTAACGATAGTTCAGTTCAGACTTTATTTATGAATATAACAGCTATGCATTCCAGGTATGTTCAACAGCAAATTATATTTTATTTCTGTGATATATTGGATTTTTTATTTTGATCATAGAAAATAATGGTTTTTTTTGTAATAGATTATTAAGATATATCCAAGAACAAGATGACAGTAGAGTGTATTACGAAGGCTTGCAAGATAAATTAACTCAGATGAAAGATGCTAGAGCTGCTTTGGACGCGCTCCGAGATGAACATAAAGAGAAATTACGCCGAAGAGCAGAAGAAGCTGAGAGACAGCGGCAGATGCTGATGGCGCAAAAACTGGCAATCATGCGAAAGAAGAAGCAAGAATACTTACAATATCAACGCCAATTAGCTTTACGAAAGATTCAAGAACAAGAAAGGGAAATGCAAATGCGTCAAGAGCAACAGAAACAGCAATATATAATGGGTAATTTTTAATTTTGCTATTTACAATTATTATGCATTCTTTAATCTATTTTATCTTTATTTAAAAAACCATCTCTACTTTATGTTTATTCTATTTTTGCAGGAGGTTATCAAGCAGTTTCTGAGTTTATGGGACCTTCTCAAGGATCACCTGTTCGTCATGTCCACTATCCGACTGCTGGAACTAATTACAATCCTATGTCACCCACGAATCAAGGAGTTTATATGTATGGGCAACCAGCCATGGGTCAATATCCTATGCAAGGGTATAATATGCCACCGATGAATACTTTGCCAGTGCACATGATGCCATCGCTTCCTAATCCGGAGCAACAATCAGATCCATCGATCCAAGGACAGGAGAATATAGGTCGCGTGTCTATACCAGGCCCGGGAATAGTAAGTTTGCGAACTTTTAAACGTCTTTGTCGATTGTTTTTATCGATAAAACCTAAGTGTGAATATTGTTCTTTCAGATGCCGCCTCAAATGCCGCCTATTCAACAGCTTCAGCCACCGAGCAATCATCAGATTGGATCTCAACAAGGTCCCGCGGTACACGTGTCGCCAGGACAAGCTCAGGCAGGCAGACATATATCACCTCAACAAGGCGCCTCACCTCAAATGCCGCAGCAGGCCCCTCCTCCGACTCAAATCGGATTACCTCCGATACCCCCAGGGCACCTGGGTCCTTCATCAGGCCCGGTAGTTGCCGGTGCCGTAGTTGGTCTACCACCGCAAATGGGATCGCAACAACCGTCTACGTTGCCTGGTCAAGGACCCTCAATATCAACGCATATTTCCAATACTGCTATTTCGTCCAATCAACCTTCGAGTGTTATTCAAGTGCCTGCTGGAGCTAACAGTGGACCTGTTCCTGCAACGGGTCAAACTTTACCCGGCCCCCAAACGTCCGGTGTACCAACGATGCAAGGAATGACCCAAATTCCTGGCGCGCAGTCAATGCCATTTCAACCTGCTCCTCCAGTCCCGACTACAACCAACGAAACTTCGCGAGCTGCAGAAGATACAAAACCTAGAACGGCAGAGCTCATTTCTTTCGATTGAATAAATTGAATATTGTATGTAATACATTTAAAGTAACAGAAAAAAATGTTTTACTTTTTCTTCTAATTAGAACATTGTAAAGTTAAGACAGTTATAACAGTTGCTTATTTTACCGAATAAAATTCTGGCAATGAAGCCATATAATTTTACGTTTGTTGATTATTGACATAATACTAAACTGTTTTTAAGAAATATATTAGAACAGAACGAAATACGAACATGTATTTAATGGAATATTATATTAACAGGGTAGAGAAGATATGAATCCGGTTAGTTTTATATACACTTGTGCAATTTACGATATCAAACAAAACTGTTTCTTGCTATATTGTTCTTTAAAAAAAATATGTTTATAATAAACATATATCTATGCATGTACAGGATATCCTTCAACATATGAAATAAAGACACAATTTCTAATACAACAATTTGGTTAGTGTATATTTTTATATTCAACTCTTAAGTATTTAAGTCTTGTGTTTTACAGTCATTCGCAAAAGATTTTCAAGAATTTATTTTAGATATGAATATAAATGATCAATGCCGTCTGAAGTTGTTTATGTCCTTTATTTTTTAAATTATAGAAAAACTATAACCTCCTTAAAACAGGAATATATACACGTGAAATAATTACGAGAATTTTTGCGCGATTCTTTACCGTTAAAGAGATATTTATATCAAGTAGCGCGAATAAACTTTATTTAAAATTAAAACGTGAGGTGCCTGTATAGATAACGACAGCCCCAATAATTTCTAACACAAAGAAAAGTGTAACAATGATTTAACAATATTATTTAATAACTTCCACCTCCTCATTTTTTCCTGCGTTAGTCATAGATAAGATCCTTCATTGAAAAAATTAATTGCTATTACCAACACATATTGGATAAAAATATCATGAAAATTATTTCTACTAGTTATAAGATAAAACGTTCCCACTAAAATTTTTTTAAATTAATCAAGCAAACTCTTTTTGCTAACTCAAAAGTATGGCATGTACATACATTCTCATCCGTTCTTTAAAATTTTTAAAAGATACGCTTAGTTTGAATTGCTAGTCCGCCGAGTTAACTGTAACTGTACTGTTTTAATCACACAGTTTCCACTTGACCCTTTCTACGCGGCTTTGATTCTTGTCCCTGCGGAGACGTGAACGATGTTTCTTCAGAGTGTTTCCTACTAATCACAGACGAAGACTCGCTGCTATTCGAACAAGCACCTTGGCTGTCCCTCCTTTCTGGACACACGTGTACCACGTTCAGTCCATTGGACGTGAGAGAAGCTTTCCGAATACGCATGTCCTCTAGGGGGATCTCCTCGCTCCGCGGCCTTGGCATCTTGGGTGAACCGTCTCTAGATCGTAAACCGTTTTCATGAATCCTCTCGTTCGAACTGGCATCATCGCGTTTGGAACTCGACGATGCCACCGGCCTAACATTCTCCCTACGCATTTGTGCCGCGAACCCAGGAACTTTGTTTACCGTGAACATCGGCCTCGCTTGATCCCTTGGTCTCTGACCACGCCCGACTATACCTAGGAAAAAAAATTTGAATCAATCATTTACAAAGATTCTGCTGACTGATTTTTAGCTTTGAACTTACGTTCATGTCGTAAACTACGCAAGGCATAATTCGGTGGTGTTGAACAATGAGGCATACTTGTCGGAATATCCAACAATCTTGCAATCTGGTTCATCTTCTTTTGTCTTGCTTTTATTCGTCCCTTTGTCAACCTAAATTATTATTTGACCGAGATTTCATTAAGTAAAATAATAAATACGACTTTGCGTAAAGTTTGCTACGGAACCAACCTTTGTTTGGCGGCCATACATCGAATATGATCATCGAAAATAAATTTAGCCGACAGTAACGGTATACGATTGCCCGTACTGCTGCTTAACGGCTTGTAAATTGTCAGATATAAACATCTTGAATCATCCTTGTCGCCGGTCACATCAATGTCTTGTAAAAAACCAACTAACTTTGCAACACCCCATCCAAGTTTACTGATATCAGGTTCCACAAGAATCAATTGCACAACGTCAATGACTAAGAAACGGCGAATTTTCTGGCCGTCTTTCCACACGACAGTGCATGCAATCAAATCACTGTTATCTGTAGACAAAATTATAAATAACAAATCTTGCGTTTATCTAATTTTACTTATAATCACAATTAATAAATAAATGAAAAAAATTGCATATTAAATATCGCAATATATTAACTTTATCGTTTTTTAAGTAGTTATAACTATATGTGTAAGGGAGAGAAATAACTTTTACTTAGATCAAGAACGTTGTTGACTTGTACGCAGTTAGCCGGATTAGTCAGTGGTAATTGAGTTTCCGCTTCCATATTGAGTGTCAGAGATAGTTCTCTTATCAAGAAGAAAACTCTTATTGCACGACGTGCCCTTTCCACCTGCACAATCATTCACGATTTTATTCTCTCATCATAAATTACAATGTTGTTTCTCTTATATATTTACCTAAAAGTATGTTTTTTTCTATTTCTACCTACCTCACCACACGGCAGCCTTTTGCTAAATTCAATTCCAGTCATAGGTGTGCCTGTAGGAGGCAACAAAATATTGCTATCCATCATTAACCATTCGACATTTAATGGTCGTTTTTGAATTTCGCTATATTCGTCCTCAAACATGTCCAAAAAAATATCTTCACTCTAAGTAAAATTAATATATTATTAACATAAATATATTTAAGATAAAAAGCAAAGAAAATTTGCGCAAGCGCATCTTACAATTGGTCTAATTTTAATAATTCACCTTGTAAAAGTTTTTTAGCAGAGACGTGCTTTGTTCTTTCGCTGCTTCAATAACTGCTAGATGCGATTCTCGTAATAAGCATTGTCCTTCGGATACCGTCAGTTGTGTTAATAGCTTGATAGTTAACTCCAATGTAATGAGCCTCACTTTGGAATCTAACAAAGAATTGATATTCTTTACTTGGAAACTTTATGCGTGGTAGGTGTAAACGTTAAATTCACATATATTACAATGAAAAATATTGATATAACTCACTTGTTTGACAACTCAAAGTTATAATATGAATCAACCTCTCCATGAGTAATTCATTATAAGAATTTTTCGTCGACATGTCATTATGGAATGGAGACAGGATTATATTCAGAATTTTACGACTTATACCCTGGTAAATAATAGAATCAACTTATTATTATGTAAAATATTTAGAAATAAGACAGATGAGAGAACTTATAATGGTTACCTGATTATTAGCTAATGCATATAATAGGCAAAGCGCGAATAATGCAGCATAATCATTTTCTGTGCATAATAAAGAATTGGTTATTGTTTCTAGAAATGGTTTTTTTGTCAAGGATTCGAATAAGTCATTTTGACTTTGATGATGCATCAAAGGGCTCTCCAACGCCAAGCGTTGCTCTTTCTCCTCATCCGTCACATTCAAGTGCTTAATTTCCTCTAAGTCCTCTTCGCTCGGAATACTTGTATTTGGTGGTGTACTCATAAGAACGGGAGTATTTACAGAAGTTGAAGCATCGTCAAACGATGTGCTTGGGTGATTGATATCTTGCGTATCGTCAATTGTACTTTTATCTTCTTTTATATTTCTTGTACTGTTTTCTTGATCGTAAGACTCTTCGGGTGTTGAGCGCATTTCATTTAAAGTCTCCGAAGATTTTTTCAACGTTTCTTTCGGCGGTGAAAGAATAATAGACCTATTCGAGGCTATATCCCCAAATTTTTCCAGAACCTCATTCGTTCCAATTTGAATCGTCTCTAAATCGGACATGAGCATCACGGCTGCTAACGTATGTACAAGAGGTCCGTGCGATATTATCAAAAAGACTTGAGAAAGTAGAAAAAGCGCTACCACAACACTGACGTGTTTTCTCTCATCCTAAAAATTCAACTTATATAATTATTCCTATAATGAAGGAGATAAAAATTCGATCCTTACCTGAGTTTGGCACAAAGCGTTTTTGTATTTCATCAGAGAATAGACATACAATGGGACTAACAGTTTATTTAATAAATGTTCCGATAGAACTTTGTTCAAGTCCGGTATGTTTAAACATAATATGTCGTTTAGATAATGCAGATGATCCAAATGTTCCGCAACCAAATCCGACAATCTATTTTGACTCTGGTGACTAGAAGGAACATTTTATTAATAACAGAAAAAGAGACGTTTTAATATCGAGACACTTACTCGGCATCGTTCCGGACACAAGTGTCTAATTCTATAATGTGATCCCCGATAAACCACACGAGATTACTGAAATATGGCGCGGCTGTGCGATCTCTTATGAAGGCTAGCATAGATGCATCTTCGACGCGATACACATTTAGCGTCAGAGTTCTCACGGCTATGCGCACCATACCTTCCGAATGATTGAAAAATTTGATTGCTTCTGTGTACAGTGGAAAATCATTGGTATGCTAATGACAGAAAGAAACCTATTACAATCTGGTCAAAAACAGTGAATTTTAGTGGATAATTCTAATACAGGCATATCCGTATGCATCTTATTATATATTTCTT
This sequence comes from Temnothorax curvispinosus, assembly GCF_003070985.1. NCBI lineage: Eukaryota > Metazoa > Arthropoda > Insecta > Hymenoptera > Formicidae > Temnothorax > Temnothorax curvispinosus. Next base: position 20,353 of record NW_020214315.1, read on the forward strand.
TAGCAATTATTCACACGATCAACAAACTCAAGCTAAATTAAAGCACAGAATATCATTATGCGTGTACCTCGTTTACCTCATTATAGAAGAAATGGATAGTATGTGCGTTTAATTTCAGACTCAACGTCTTCAGGAAACTGATGTAATACGCCATTACTTCTTCATCGCTAAAGTCAAATTTGTGCACTATTATACTGTTCACATGATTGTTACTCAGTAGATAATCTAAAAACAAAAGGATTTCAACAAATTGATCACTTGGAAGTTGCTTAATATAAAAGAAAAAAGCTTTTACAAAACTCACATAAGGATGTTTCATTGCGTATGTTCTCAAACAAAATATTTAACGTTTGAAGCAACTGGACGCACACGTAGCTCCCACATTTCTGCTTCATAATACGCAGGAAAAACGAAAGCATGTTTTTCTCCAGAAAAAAACTGTAAATATATAATATATATTTATATCCTATTATGCTTCTATATTTTGTCAAGGTATTAGCTTGGATTTTAGAACGATATCATCAATAAAGATTCAGAGATGGCAATGAGAGAGAGATGGCATTGTTATTGTATCTACTAACTCGAATACACTACTATCATTTTGATCGCCCCATATGAGAATCTCAGCTATCGAACGTAGAGTTTCGACCAGCAAACCTCTGTTGTTCTCAGACACGGTCTGATTCTTCGACAAGACATTGTACAGGTACCTGAATGCAAACACAAACAAACGCATTTGTAAGTATAGCTTTTTAGCGACGCAACAGCGAGCAGCACATTGGCTGACCGTCCACGACGTACTTAAGGTGCTCCGGGGAATGCGGGTTCTTGGGCTTCCAAAGCCCGCCGCCGAACCAGCTCCGACTGCGAAACATTTTCAGCTATCTCGAACGGATGTGCCCGCATTCGCGTTCCATCCAAGCTCTACCTCCTCCTGCGTTGAGCAAGCGTCTCCTTCTCACGCGACAATCGTAGAGACATACCGTTCTGTCGAGCTCGTGCCCACCGTACAAAGCAGCGTGAACGGCATAACTGTCTTATCACGAAGGATTTTATATTTTACATCGCCGTCCAGGTTAAGACTTCGAGTCTACCACAAACGAGTGAAACGAGTCGTTTACTGCCTCGTTAATGCGCACGTTAAGCGTCCGTTCATCGTCTTTGGCCTGATGACACGTTAATCTCGCTCCTTCGGCCGAGCCATTGATCGTTGAATTTTACACGACGCAAAACAGAATCCAGCTTGATTCGACCTGCATTTAAGACGGAGATCACGATTGACGACTGATGAATTACGAACGTCTGAATTTGGATTAGGTTAGGGTTAAAGGTTAGGTTAGGTTAATATCTGGTCACCATAAACTTTACATAGATAGGCTAGTCCATTTCTATCAATGTGGATCTCGATTTAACTTAAATTTTTTTTTAACTTTTTGTATGTATAGCACGTGTATTTTTTTTCTATAAACAGTTTCAAGCAGATCGCTGATAATGAAGGTGCTGGAGCTGTACAGTGGCATTGGAGGGATGCATTATGCGCTCCGTGGTAAATTCTCACGCAATGGTGTATTATGAACCTTATTATCTCTATAAACATTAAAATCAATCAACCTGGTGGATGTTAACTTGTCTTCATTATGCACGTTGTATCGTTTCAGAGAGTGGAATTGCGGCAAAAGTCGTCGCAGCAATTGACATAAATCCCGTTGCGAACGACGTGTATCATCACAATTTTCCAGAAACTGCTCTCATGAACAGAAACATACAGTCTATTAACGCACAGGAATTGACTAAGTTGAATGCAGACGTTATACTCATGAGCCCTCCGTGTCAGCCTTTTACCAGATTAGGATTGAAGAAGGATGCGCTTGATAACAGAACTTGTTCCTTGCTGCACATTTTGAACCTGATACCAGAATTAAAAAGCTTGAAATATATCTTGCTTGAGAATGTCAAAGGTTTCGAGATGTCTGCAATGAGGAACAAACTAGTAAACTGCATAGAAAATTGTGGGTATACCTACAGAGAGTTAATATTAAGCCCGTGTCAATTTGGTATACCAAACACTAGACACAGATATTATTTACTGGCGAAGAGGATTAATCTGAAGTTCTGTTTCAAACAATCCTCGGTTGAAAGTAGTTTGCCACCTGAATTGTTCGAGTTACTGCCAAAAAGTGAGCACTCGGTATTGGCAGAGAAGAAAGGCAAGATTAATCCGAGATCTGGTAGATTGTGTTACACGTTAGACAATATTTTGGAAAATACTGAACAATCGAGATATTCGCTACCTTCTAAATTGTTACAAAAGAGAGCATGGGTGCTGGATATACGAACGTCCGAGAGCAGCGGTTCCTGTTGCTTCACGAAAGGATACGGGCATTATGCGGAGGGTACGGGATCTGTGTATTGCCCGTTTACGGACGACACAATCAGATCGAAGTATAACGAAGCTGGCAGTCGGGAGAACGATTCGGATACGCAAATGCGGATCTTGTCGGATTTGAAACTCAGGTTTTTTTCACCGAAAGAAGTGTGCCGATTAATGTGTTTCCCAGACGATTTCCATTTCCCAAAGCATATCACGGATAGACAAAAGTACCGACTACTAGGAAATTCAATAAATATTCACGTGGTTAGCAGATTAATACATTTATTATGTACTGAAAATGAAGATGCATGAAAAATCAATGGAACTGCCATATTCTCCACCCATTGTCCCATAGCTCGATGCTCTCTTACAATATTTCCTATATATTCTTACATGCTAAATCAGAGAAGTATTTTATGTAGTATTGTGGTAGTAGGTACCATATTTGTATAATTTAAAATACCTAGAGAATGATTTAAATTCTAAGTTATATGTACAAAATAAAGTCTCTTCTACAACTCTACAAAGTAGAAGGAAAATTTGTAGAACACAATTGCAACGTTAAAACATTCACCAAACCATTCTATTGTCAAATCTATTCGTAATATAAATAAATATACGTCGTATAGCTAATCGGTATATCTCCGAACTTTTCTACATGTTTTCCAAATCAGGTGGAATAATGATCTTCTTTTCCTGGGCAAATTTTTTCAGCGCTTGGTACTTCGAATGCCAGGATTCTATCTCTTCCCTCATACGATTGTTGTCCTCCTGCATATTTTCCATGTCGCGATACTCCTGGGTCTTCTCAGACTCCAATTCGTCCTTCTGCTCGATGCGCTTTATGCGACAGCTGGCTGCATAGCCCCTGTTCTTCAGGGTGCGTCTCCGTTGCTTCATACGTACGATCTCCTCTCGGGACAGCCCGCGTAGCTTCAACTGCCTGTTCAAGTCCCGCACCGATATCGTAACGAGCTCGTCGTCGCTAATGTCTAGACATGGGCCAGGTGAGAGCGGATCCTGTATCAACGGGTAGTACAAGATACTTGATGAAAACTCGACATTCTTGTGGTGGACATTGTATGGAATTTATGCGCCTCGTTTTTGCTCATTTGACAAAATTATGCAACATTCAAGTTAAACAATGGAAATTTATACGTATGACTTGTCAATTTTGCCTCTTCAAGCGCTCGCATTTGTAAAGGTATCGAGAAAGAGGAGACGCTCACACAGGTACGCGATACGCTACGTAAACATACCATTTTGATCGATCTCTTTCCATCCATAGCTATCCCCGAGCCGGTGGTTTTTCACGCCCGAGAACGGAATAGTCTCGAAAACGCCCGGATTCCCCTGTCTTTTGCGTTTTCCCGATAAATATGCTTAGTCATTCTCGCAGACCTGAAAGACCGAGCTCGCCGAGTTCTCCCCGCACTGTTGGTACAGTTCTAAAAACATCAATCCCGTATGTATGCAATTAGCCTATATTCGGCACAAAACGTCGCCTACAGCTTTTATTTTGTTCTTTGTCGAATTCTTGAAATTTCAATCATGTTGCATATCCAGCTATTAACTTTTTAAACGTATGGATTATCGGTTGTAAAGTGTACATGTATTCAGACATGGTTAGAGTACCATGAAATACATGAGATGCAGAGAACAAGGCGGCAAACCTGATTGGTTACTCCATGTTGTTGAGACAGTTCCTGATATATCGAGTAAAACGTGATTGGTTAAAGTTACAATAATAGATATATATACATACATACATTCCATGTACTGACAGTACTAAAAATCTATAGCATACTGGCATACGTAACGTGAACTATAAATTTTTAGTACTGTTAATACATTTTGAAATACACCTAATATATGCTTATAATTTTTACTTTTTACTATTTTACGTCAAAATAAAATAAAATAAAGGACAAAGCATCTCGTAAATTATTGCCAATTTCTTTTTATGTTCTTATTATTTAATAACTAATATTTTTATATGCAGATTTTTATAATTAGAACATTATTTTAAAAAGATTATATAATTTTATTTAAAAAATGGCTATGAGCTTTATGTGACTTTGAAAAATCAATTTTTTTTCGAAAATTGATTTAACGATTATTTGTCTCTCTTTAGACCATAAAACTTTATTGTTTTAAATATTTTTGTCGGGCTTAGTTTTCGAAATACTCAAGGTATTTTGTTGTAGACACACTAGCTCTGTACACAATTTATACTGCACATTTTTAATACTCCAACTTTTGATGATCTATATAATTCATGTCAGATTATTAACACTTAAAAATTATTAAAAATTTTTGGATATAAATTTCGCTGATACAGTTCTACTTATAATTTCTTATGTCATATATTCTGATGAATGTGTGTATTATTTCTATAATAATAAAATAATTAAGGACTCTCAATAATAATAAGAACATAAAAAGAAATTGGCAATAAGAGAGTCGATCGACGCGGTTATTAGTGCGTAATGTCAAAAGACAGATATATTTGCATATTACAAATTTCCGGACGTTTCGGCTCTTCTTCGAGCCATCATCAACGGTATAACAATAAACCATTCTCCATCATAACCATTGAGCCTTTGCGCGGATTAGGGGGGTCGGAAAACCATGAGAACTAAATGATTGCTATCAGATAGTCCGGAGAACGGAAGATGGTCAACAATAATATAAAATTACATTAAAGATTAAAGTGCCTATGACATATTATTGTCACAATAGATCGCACGACACTGTTATAGCATCTGATAACAATCATTTAGTTCTCATAATTTTCCGACCTCCTAATCCGAAGGTTCATGATTATGATGGAGAATAGTTTATTGTTGTACCGTTGATGAGCCGAAACGTCCGGTAATATGCAAATATATCTGTCTTTTGACATTACGCACTAATAATAACCGTGTCGACTCTCATATTGCCAACTTCTTTTTATGTTTATACTACAAAATTACAAATGGAATATCTATTATATAGTTATTCGGATTATAGATCATATAGTCAGTCTTTAACGCTAAATATAATTATTTAATTTTGAATTTTATTTTTATTTATTTTGTATTGAATGTTGCATAGTCCTGCAATATTATGATGACAATCGAATGATTTATAGATTTGATATTAAATATGAGTGAAAGGTTAGAGATAGAAAATAAAGGAATCACAATGCATATACATATATGCGTATATTAACTAGCAAAATATTAACGAAGCTTATGTTAGAATTGCATAAATATACTATATCGCCAAAATATTTTACAGATAAGTTATAAATGTGATAGTGTATAATATGTAAATAAATAATACAAAATTCGAACCTATCATTTATTTCGTTCCACTGACAAGAGATAAGTTTAATAATTTAATGTTTTGTGATCTCTCTCTCTCTCTCTCT
>NW_020214316.1:0-9595 GCF_003070985.1 Temnothorax curvispinosus
TGGCCGCGGCGGCCGCGCTCGGCCGCTAATGATCACTACGTGTTCGCGATATATAACACGCGTTTCGAGAGACAGCTACGTCGACCAGACACCACCGAGACAGAACGTAGAGAATACAGCCAGTTAAACCTGTGAAAGTTAACGAAAACTTCGGCATACGTTGATCTCTTATTGTTCGTTGAAAGTTTTCGGTATTTTTGAACCGGCCGCGGCCGCGCGCGTCGTGCCGCTTAGGAGGGGTAGGCCGTGACGTCATGCGGCGGATCGATACGGTGACGGTGACGTAGTCATCATTCGCGCAGCGAGGCTCGAGCGAGACAGGCATAGCGGTGCGTAGCTGTCGCGTTATTACTTTTCGGGACTCGATCACGGCAAGTAGCAAGAGACACGAGACACTGGTCATTCGATCTACAAACGATCAGTGATTGCATGCCCGCACGATCGATCAATTACCGTAATTAACGACTCGTAAATCATCGGAGCAGGCGGCGGTAGTTCGTTGAGGTAGATAACCGGCGCAATTAATTTACTCGAAAGAGAGATTCAAAGTCGTAGATAACGGGAAATACAAATGGCTATTTCGTCGCGATGCTCACGGGTGATAATTATTTCATTGGCGGCGCTTGGATTCGAGATTTTATATCCGCGTCCGCGTCGTACTTTCAGGTTTCGATGTAGACGTGACTTGTGCGATTCAAATGCGCGGAGTAATACACGGCCCGCCGAAACGGCGCGGCGGCGCTCGAGTAACTCATCGGAAAATTGCGATATATCCGTGATACGATCGTTTATTCAATAATATGTATATTGCGTGGGAAATACGCGTTTGAGAAATATCGCGAGTGCAATATTGGGATCCGTTTGCGTATTTTCAGACGATTTATCGCAACTTATTTAATCGTTCAGTGCGATTCATATATTTCGTTCCGCGCGTAAAGTTGCCAGCCATTTTGACGATGATCCTCGTTAACGCGACTTCGCGAACGGACTCCGAGCTCCGAGTCGAGCAGCGTCGCAGCGCGTTTAATTTAGTAATTAACGTTATAACGAGCCACGTAATTCGATATTCGTCAAATGGACAGCGTAAATTCGACGTTCGTACAAGAGATGAATAGTGAAGACGCGTATCTGGAGAGAGTTATTTGATCGAAATCTATCGCTCGGGCAGTTATGGGTTAATCGCAGGTACGCATCTTTCGTACGCATAATGGTACTTTTCTCGTGTTATTTTTTCCGTCGCTATATGATAAAATACATAATTGTGTACAGGAATATAATAAAGTGCGTGCGTGCGTGCGAATAATGTCGCGATTAACGGAAGTGCCGTACAAAGTGCCGCACGATTGCTGCATTCTAATGACTCTTACGCGCGTGATAATTAATTAGCGTATTTTCGTACGTGAGGCGGGTGTTTCGTGAGTGCCACAACGAGGAAACGAGAGGAGGAGGAGGAGGCCAGGGAGGCATCGGGCGACAGCGGAGCAACCATGAGGTGAGCATCTCCTAATTTATTTTATATATTTATTGTTTGTATAGGATTAATTATTGCATAGTACTGTTCTATATTATTATTGTGCATAATGTGTGTAACATATTTAAGATTTAATTTTGGGAAATAGTCAAAACATTGAATAGAATATTTGTAAAATATTTGTTTAATAATTGATGAAGACATACGTGAAATATTTCGACACGTTTAAAATTTATAACTGTTTGGATTAGATAAAAATTAAATTTTTATTATTAAAATTTTATTTGTAAAATATATGTAATATAACATGTATAAAATTTTATAAAAGTTAATATTTAACAGAGCGTTTTATCGAAAATTATGTATTATTAATTACGTTGCAAAATAGTTTAATTTAGATATATTTGTATTTTACAGATTCGCGTCTTGTATACTACAACTCCGCTGCTGCGCATCACCGGTGAGTTTTATAAATTATTTTTATTTTAATCTTGAGGTAATGGATTTGTAAATATATTGCATATACGTATAACAGGTTTTTTTTTCGATAATTATTAGTATGCAAAAGGATCATATTAAATTATATAACAAATAATTTAAATTGAACAAGTAGCAGCAATGAAATATTCTAGTATTTATATCCTTTTTATTTATTATTGTAAACTGCTTCATATCTAAATTTTATGATTATTTCTGGTTGTATTACAACTGTTAAAAAAAAATAAAATTTAAATTAAGAATATAAAAATATTATACAGATAGATATAATGTTTTATAAATCTGTTACCTTAATGGATGAGCTAGGATACATTATTATAAATATGTAACTCTGGAATATATAAAGTATTATAAATTCGATTTATTGAATTCTCTGTATAATTGCCAAATATATACGATTTTCGAGAGATTAAGAACACCATGAAAATATAATACATTAATAATTTTATTTAGCTAATATATAGTGTCTCAGATATATTATAATAAAATTATTTTTTGAATTTAATACTGAGGTACTTAATTAATGAAAAATTATGAAAAAGAAAAGGACGTAAAAAAAGAACTCTCTTTAATAGATAAAATATTAACATTTTAAAAACATGAAACTTCTATTTGAATCTCTTCATGGTGTTCGTGACAGCATGATTCACGATAATGACGAAGACTGGAACAAGATATTTCTGTATTTACATAAAATAAGAAAAAATTGATATTTTTACCAAACATGATAAGAATTAATTGTATAATATATATATGTGCTCTATTTTCCCTTCTTTCCTCTTTATTTTCCCTTCTTTAATAAAATTTGAAGTCTGGTTCTTTACATCCTTTACATTCTTCCAGAGTTATATGTTATCTAAATTGGTGCATACACACATAAAAAAAAAAAACGATATATATTCAAAGATTTTTTCAATATATCAAAATAAAAAATCACGAAATATTTACACTGGCATAATGCATTCTAATTTCTCTACTTAATAAATTTTATTTGGTAAAAGACTTAATAAAGAACGCGCTAATTTTATTTATTTTTACAACGCGCCAATTTAATCTAATTCTAGCTCTTTCATTCATATTTTTTAATAATTTTATATTTTTTAAAACAAAGTGATATAAAAAAAGCAAAAGAGAAAGTTTCTTTATATGAAATGCATATAATATTTATTTATGTATTGTATAAGTTGCTTCGCGAAAGTATTTTGAAAATAAATTCAAATACTAGTCTGCGCGCTATTCCATAACTAAAGTTGAGAAAATAAAACGAAAAATGTTTTCTCATATATTCTTTTATGCAAACTTTTAAGACGCACGGGATGGCAGCCAAGTACTTTAATAAAGATTTATTATTTTTCATGATTTAAGTACATTTCTAAATAGTTCTAATTCTAATTCCAAACTTGTCTACCAGACGAAATATATTCTTAGTAAGTACATGTATTACATACGTATACAGTAAATACATATGCATATATTGATGAAAATCTATATCTATATATAAAATACTGTGTCTTCAACCATTCAATGATTATTTTCCTTAAACTTTAATACCCAAGCTGGCTGTCCTTTGTGTGCGTTAGGAGGTAAACTTATTTCCAGCTTATTATCGGATTGTTTCCACTGAAATAAATGTTCAAAATTATTTTATCACCATTTTTATAACATAAAGGTTGGTAAAAGTAGTAATACACTTACAGGAATTACTGACGAATAACCAAGTAGATGTATCTGAGAATTCTCCGAAAGTTTAAGCGAGCCTAACGATAAGATATTATAGAATTGAGGCCATTCTAGAATGGAGGCATATAGCTGTTTTTCATTTTTACTTATAGTGTACCATACACTTCCAGTTAAGGTATCATTTTGTACTGTCCAAGGCTTAGTATTGTAAATAGCTTCGCCGTTAATTGCTAGCCAAGCGCCTAAAACAAAAAGTTTACTTGTATATCATTAAGATTATCAGAAAATTGATATCTGAATCGATCAAGACATTATAATAAAAAATATGATAAGATATAAAAGATGTTTACCCATTCCACGCAATCTTTCTTCATATATTGGTGTAATAATACCATCTTTTGTTGGCCCAACGTTCAACAGTAAATTTCCACCGCAGCTTACAGTAATTCCTTTACTAATCCAGCCAATGTATAGTATTCGGATAAAACAGCGTTTCTGCGATATCCCCACGATTTGTTGTCAATAGTCATACAGTTTCCCCACTTATGTGGAAGAAGTACACCTGGGAAGCAAATTATTGTTAATATAACAATTTAATCAGTTATTAAATAATATCTATTAATTGCCATTAATATACTCTCTTTTACATTTTGATAATTTAGATAACTCTAATTATAACAAGCATAATAATAAATTACCAGGATTAAAACGATCAGCACATGTAAAGAAACCACTGTGATGGCATGGTATATTAATGCCCCATCTATCATTCACCACTACTGTATCTTTTACAGGACTTTCATTGTATAGCCAGGCTTAAAATTCCTTTGATTTCCAATAAGTATCCGTTGCCTCTCCATCTCCATCTGACCAAACTATATCCGGCTTGTACGTTTCTATCAGCTCACGGAATTCTGGCATCACTTTATGGGTGACGAATCTATCTGTTGTAAAATTGTTTCTTTTGTCTGTTACATAGAGAGGATTGTACCATTCAAACCATGAATGATACAAGCCGAATTTTATATGTGTCTTGTTTCGAATTGCTTCTGCCAGTTCACCTATTTCAGAAAAAGTAATACGTATAAGAATGTTTATATTTAATGCAAAATCTTATTGTTATTAGATATATGTCTTCATTACCAACAAGATCCTTTTGAGGCCCCACATCCATAGAATTCCAACTGAATGAATACGTTGATGGCCACAGTGTATATCCTTCATGATGCTTGCTTGTCAATACGATATACTTTGCACCTGAGGCTTGAAATAATTCTGCCCACTCAGAAGCATCAAAGAATTCAGCAGTGAAGTCTCGTGCAAAGTCTTGATAGGTGAAATTTGGAGGATACCTTTTTCTCATAAAGTCGGCAAATTTTGTAGTTCTTTTCTCCTCTACAATATCATTTATAGAATTCTATAAGATATCACATTATTCTCCATAATATTTTTTAATATAAGAACTAAGATAGTAGATACGTTCAACCTTTCCAATGATTCCAAAACCATTCGGAGCCAAAGCTGGGCACGCTGAATACACCCCAATGAATAAAGATTCCAAACTTTGCCTCATCGTACCAGGACGGAAGCGGTCGACTGTCTAGACTAGACCAAATTGGATCGTATTTGGGTGCTTTTGTTGCAAATGGCACAAAATTATTTTCATCCCAGTTTGTTATTACATTAACATATGCCTCTACTGTCACACAGAGAATCAGTACGGCGCACCAGATACGTACAAACGTCATCCTGCCAGTAAAAACTTGTAGTGAAAGCAATGATTGTTAAACGAGTCTTTTATTCCTATTAACTGATATTAAATCTCGACGAGAATTCTATTTCTGTATATTGTTTCGCATTCATATTTAGAGATTAGATTAGATTAGCACTCCATATTGTTTTAGGACAAAGATCACATTATTATTGATCGACGCTATATAATTCATGTGTACAGTTCAACATTTTTATGGAACGCTGTAATTCCGCTAAAAAACCCTAGAAAAAATTTTAAATAATATTTATTATTATATTTAATTTAAATTAAATTAGTATGCATGTATAGCTGTCAATTTATCGTAAATTTTCAATAAGGCATTCAAATCGAAAATTCACAATTGTAATAGAAATCTTTATAAATCTCGAAAAAATATTTTTCAAAAATTGACAATTGTAGATTTGATGTAGATTGATGACAATTGTAGATTGACAATTGTAGATTGACTTTATTGTGGATACGTAATTACAAATGTTGGGTTACCAATTTCGTGTTACAAATTAATTCGGAGTAAACGTTATCTCTTCACTGAGGTCACGTTATCTTTAACCAATGGTAAATTATGGTCATGTATGTAAATGTGCATCTCGGCTCCATTTGGCTGCATTATCGTATTCACAGTGTAATTAAAGTATCATCCAAGGTGCAATCTACAAAGCAGATGTAGATAAGAAGTTGCTCGTGCAATCTACTGCTTGTATGAAAAAAATGATATGTTATAGAATCTTTTTACGTGGATATCTGTCTGCTGGACCACGGGGACCTAACCTGAAATGATGTTTTATATTGGACAATGGACCGCTCGAAACGCCACTCGCACCCATTTTCAACGTTGGAACTATTTGGCATATCCATTTTCTGGCACTGTCGATAAAGTCTCTCCCCTTGGTGCGTGTCCGTGCTGCGCTTATGATTTTCGTGTTGTGTAATTTTACATAATATATTTTTGCAATATTAATAAGTTCAATTACTGTACACCGTACATGCAATAATAAAATTCAATTGCATAATTTTAGTTGATCAACTGTACGTTTTTATTAGCCATCCATTTGACTCACGTAGTGTCACGTACCAAAGTTGCATATTCAAATATTTCGTCATTATTAGAAAAACGTGATAGACACGGAAACAAATTGATTTCGGGAAAACTGGCGTCACAATTCATTTAATTAGTAAGAAAAACCTGCATCAATTCTTTGTAATAATAACATTTAACTATCGTGTATATAGATTCGGCATTCGAACTTGGCGATCGCGCGCGTCGTGTCGCGCGCGGGATCATTATGAAGTTGGCGACGTTGGCGTGGCGTCACTACTCACTCTATTCACTTCACTCTCGAATCTCCAGTCGTCGCGAACGGAACGTCTAGCGGATACTTACAGGATGGATCATGGATCCGTTCGTCGTGGCATGTTTAACCGGTAAGCGCAATCGTTATTGGGAGCTTCATATTCAATCGTGTTTTAATATTTGACACTCGCGCGACGTAGATTCGACGCTCGGTACATCGCTCAAAAATATTTCTCGCGATGCGTTCGTTCGGCCGAAATCGATCGCGCGGGATCACGGGAGAGATGGTGCATCGTGACGTCACTCTCTAATCCCTCGTCATCGCGAACGGAACGTCTCGCGTCGGCGGGTACAGGACGACGGGTCTATTCGTCTTGGCTCGTATATAATCGCTATAATCGGTAAGCGCAATCGCTTATGAGCTTCCGTATTCAATAGTGTCTTAGTATTTGGCACCCGCGCGACGTGTAGATTCGAAGCTCGATACATTGCTTAAGATATTTCTCGCGATGCGTTCGTTCGGCCGAAATCTATCGCGCGGGATCACGGGAGAGATGGCGCATCGTGACGTCACTCTCCAATCCCTCGTCGTTGCGAACGGAACGTCGCGGGTACAGGACGGGCCTATTAATCGCGGCACGTTTAATTAATCGGTAAGCACATTGCAATCATTATAAGCTTGAACTCAATCGTGCCTCCGGTATTTGACGCGCATACGTCGTAGATTCGACCGGTACATCGCTGACTTCATAAAACGAGTATTTCGCGAGATGCGCGTTTAACCGAAATTCGTCGCGCGGCATCATGGTTAAGATAGCAGCGTCACTCTCGAATCTTTCGTCGCCGTGACGTCACGGCGCATACAGGACGAACCTAGTTGTCTCGTATTTAATGGTGTCTTAATATATTTGACACTGGCGTGACGTGTAGATTCGACGCTCGGTACGTTGCTTAAAATATTTTACGAGATGCGTTTGATCGAATCTGTCGCGCGAACAGTCAAGAGAGCGACGTTCATATTTTCCGGATATCGCGTTCCGCGAATATTTATTCTTATAACTTTAACTCGCTTCATCTGCTTTATAACGTGCGAATCTAATCACCGCGGCGATTTGTCGCGAAATCACACGCATTTCCTGCAATCCTGCATCGATTTTCCGTCCGAATGTAATACAGTTTGAGTCGTGCAAATGATTGACGTCGGGACGTTGGGAGTGCCGTATACGCAGCAATCATATAATAGTTAATTGTGTTTTAGCAAGCGCTGTAAATGAGCGGCCGCGGAGGAAGGAGGAGGAGGCCCAGGGAGGCGTCGAGCGACTGCGAAGCAACCACGAGGTGAGCAATTTGTTACTTATTTTATTAGTTACTGAATTTAAACGGTTTTCCTCGCGAGAATCACACGATTACAACGAGTATTCCATGCACTAATTATATAGTAATATAACGTAACATTATAGCTTATAAAATGTATTACATATTTTTTACATTTGAGAGGCTTAAAATATTTAATAAAGTATTTATATAAAATTCAACATACACGTAATATTTTACACCATTTAAAAAGTTATAATTATTTAAAATATAAATACGCAAGAATTAAAGATTCTATTTATCAAATTTTTTAAAGTTTTTATATAAAAAGATTTTGTGTAAAGTTACGTAATTTTTTAAATAAATATTTAATTAAAAGCCAGAAAACTACAAAAGATTAAGAATTTATGAAAAGAGATTAAGAATAAAAAGTTATATAAATGCATGTAATAATTATTTTTGTAAAATATTGAAATTTAAAATATTAATTTAGATATTTATTTAAACATATTTATATTTTACAGATTAGTGTTGCATACGAGTACAACTCTATTACTGGTCGCACTGCATCGCACTGGTAAGTGCACTCAATTATATCCAATCTTAATCTTGAAATTAAATAATTTTATATTTGCTAAAAATCTTGTAATCCTATCTGTGCATACAAAGCTTGACAAGAAATGTAAAAATATCTTTATTAAGTTTGAAACAATTTATCAAAATATAAGACTTAAATTTTAACATGGTCTGGTTGTAAAATATTTTATATTTTTTTCTAATTTCTGCATTTTAAAATTTTAACTTTTTTATCAAGTAATTTATGCATATCTAAAACAAATAATTTATTCAATCGCTTAATAAAGTTTTGTTGCATGTAAACGTACAATAAACAAACAAATTTAATAATAATATATATTATATCAATTATATCAATTATAATAAACTCTATTTTATAGCTTTTTTTATTTTATGCAACTTTGTATGCACATACAATAAATCGACGAATAATAATTATTCAAGGAATTAAATTACTACTCTATCTTGACCTATCCATATTTTAAAAGGCAACAAATTTATATGATATACTTATATCTATAATATTCTTATACCCTTAACTAATAATTGCACTTTTGAAAATATATTAATAACCAAATAACCTGAATAAATGCATTCAGATATCAAGAAGTTTGTGAATATTTGACTACTGTATCTATTATCGTTGCGAATTTAAATTTTTATATATTAATAATTGCTAAGAAAAAATATTGTTTATTATTTCCGGTTTTTCTCATATTGTATTTACATTTATGTCTTATTTATGTTTCATATAATTTTTATAAATTTATTACTCATTTACATACATGCAACAGAACTTTATTAAGCGATAGAATAAATTACTTATTTTAGATATGCATGATAAAATAGAATTGCTTGATAAAAAAGTTTAATTTTAAAATACAGAAATTGGAAAAAAATAGAAAATATTTTACAACCAGAACATGTTAAAATATAAGTCGACTTATGTCGACTTATATTTAACCGGAAATAATTAACAATATTTTTTCTT
>NW_020214316.1:9695-10619 GCF_003070985.1 Temnothorax curvispinosus
ATATTGTAATATTTACAATTGGTTATCAGTACCCCATTTATTAATATTTGTCGATAAATTTGATGTATGTAATATATGCACGTGAGAAATCAAAAGCCAATTTCTGCTAGACAATAAAAATAGATTTTACGTGAGTTATGATAATCAATAATAGTGGATGACAAATCAGTTTGCGCGTAATTGTAATTACAAATGCATAACGATTTGTCATCTAATTTTTATACTATATTTACACAGATAACAATAATTTTTGATTAATTAATTTTTTCCTTAGACTTTGTACATAGCAAATAGATGTTAAATAATGTATGTTATAATCATCAATCGATATTCTGACATGTTAGTTGATAACAACAAATTAATTATTACATAATTATAATACTTAAGCCTAAGTATTATATGCATATCACAAAGAAACTTTTTCTTTATGTTCTGCTCTTCTAATATCTTTTAAATTATAAATGTCATATAATTTGACAGTTTATTAAAAAAATTATTAATATGCAACATTAATAAGTATTTCCTATACCTGTTTTATATTTATACAGACAATGATGCATTTTTATTTCACACAGATATGTACAATGTACAATATATAAATATCTTTTTCTTATCTAGTCTTCCAGTCTATTAAGATACGCAAACCATGAAGATATTTAAAAAGTGTATATTCTGAAAGCATTAATAAACTTATTTTAGTTTTATTTTATCTCTTTCTCTTTTTCCGCATTTTTCGTTGTTTATTAATACTTTAAAATTTAATTAATTATGATGTATTTTAATATTCTAAAACTATTCTATATCATATCCTCAGGGTGTTTTTATTAGAGTTTCTAAAAATTTTAATGTGTGCCAAAAAAGCTTGACAATAAGTATGTAGCGATAACGTCTTTATTAAGCTTTGAACATAATTTTTCACAACAC
>NW_020214317.1:0-1045 GCF_003070985.1 Temnothorax curvispinosus
GTTTGTTGCCAGTAGAGGTTTGAGATTAAGCGTATTTCTTCTCTGTCAATCCCAGTCGCTCTGAGGATCTCTATCATCTTATGATGTTTGACGCAGTCGAATGCTTTTCTATAGTCAATGAAGCATGCAAATACATTGATGTTCATGTCTCTGCATCTTTGTGTTAGTACGTTCAAGGAGAACAACGCTTCGCGGGTGCCAAGAGCATTCCTGAATCCGAATTGGGTTTCATCCAGCTGGTACTCGCATTTCCTGAAGATTCGGGTGTGAATTATTCTAAGGAATATTTTTAGAACATGAGACATGAGACTAATCATGCGATAGTCAT
This sequence comes from Temnothorax curvispinosus, assembly GCF_003070985.1. Taxonomy (NCBI): domain Eukaryota; kingdom Metazoa; phylum Arthropoda; class Insecta; order Hymenoptera; family Formicidae; genus Temnothorax; species Temnothorax curvispinosus. The sequence goes on from NW_020214317.1 coordinate 329, forward strand.
CACAGCGTGAGGCCTGAGTTTTTTTAGGCAGAGTAATAAATGTTGATTTCAACCAGTCGGAAGGGATATTACCTGATCTATAAATCGCATTGAAAAGTGCGATCAGTAGATCTAGTCCCTTACCTTCTCGGTCGGCTATCAGTTTGATGACTTCAGCATATACGCTGTCTGGGCCAGTGGCTTTTCCGTTTTTCTGAGCTTCTATTGCGTGGACAACCTCGTCCTTGGTAATTTCTGGGCCGCACTCATTTATGTTTTTGTCTACTTGCGGCGGCGTATTTGGTCTGTCGTCATCAAAGAGCTCCTCCACGTATCTCTTCCATACTTGCAGTTTTGCTTCTACTCCCGTGATTATTTCATTGTTAGCATCTCGTAGGGTTAGAACTTGATGTCTTCGGGCACGATTTGTCATTTCTTTTACTTTTTGTGCACATTGAACGCGTCATGTTTTTCTTGAAGTACTTCGATTTCCTTGCATTTCTCAAACATCTGCTGTTCTTTTGCCTCTCTGCATTTTCTCCTGATCTTTTTATTGATTTCTTTGTATAGCCGAGGATTTGGTTTTTGTATCCTTCTTTCGGTCATGAGCTTTAAAATTTCCGTGGTCATCCACTCCTTTTTTCTTCCTACTTCAGGGAATCCGATGTCCTGAACCTGTATCTCCGTTATGGTGGTCTTTATCTTATCCCAGGTTCTTTCTATTTCCACTGTGGTTTG
>NW_020214318.1:0-2349 GCF_003070985.1 Temnothorax curvispinosus
AAAATCGTGCAAAAATTGTCTCCCGGGAGCAACAAACACGAGAGACGCCATTAAACCGTACGCGATCAACGAGAAGCTAATGGCCAATACACGCGCAGCGTTTCCAAGCTCGATGCTCGATTCCTCCGCGATAAAGGCCCGTATCTAGGCAAGACCGTAGCTCGCCATGAGCCGCTCCAGGCGACGTTCTCACGAGACAGAAAAATTGTCAAACAAAATGCGAGATTATCGATCCGCGGGCTCCACGGGGAGTCGACGTTTCGCGAGCGTGGCCAATGTCGGCGGCAAGATGTCGAAAACGACTAGGATTAATTGGATTTCGCGGCACCGCGTGCTCCCCGTCAACCGCCGTTCCTCGCGAGGGACGGAAACGACACATCGATGACGTCGATGTGCGATCGGAACAAAGCGTATTTCTATCGAGCGACAGAAGCCGTACGAGGGACGAAAAGCGCGGCAAAGTCCATCGAGCATCGAGCAATTAAGCAGCGTGACAAAGGCGACGAGAGAGAGGAGCCGGGGTCGCATACCGCGCGACGTTTAGCGTCGCCGTCGCGTCGTGCCACGGAGCGCCGAGCGGTTTTCTCCCTCGTCTACAGAGCGATTCAGAATACGTTCGCCGAGAAGTGCCGCGACCCGAGACCGCCGCGAGGCGCGAGATCGGTATGCATAGTATCGCGTACGCGCGATACGCGTCACACGAGCCGTCCGAGCGAAGGCTCGGCAAGATGGCGGATCGCCATAGCTGGCGGGCCACAACGGTGGGAATGGCGTAGTTAGCTTCTTACCTTGACCGGCAAACAGGCGGTGATCTTGAGAAAGATCTGCCGCACGTCGCCCTCGCCTTCGAAAATCGGCACCGAGACGCGGTCCTTCACGAGACACAGCCGGCACAGGTCCAGGTTCCCGAGGGAGGACATTTTACCGCGTAAAACGCCAGCGCTTCGAGACGCAAAGCCGCGCCCGTTGAACGCGTACGCCGTTCGCTCGCGAGATCCGTAGTAGAGGGGCCGTCCGTCCACTCCGTCCCGTCCGCCGCGTCGTTCACTGCGCGTCGCTTCTCACGCGGCCTCGGCCGCGTCCGGCTCGCCTCGGCCGCCGTCGCCGGCGCTCGGCCGTCTCCGCGGCGGCCCGACGCCCGACGGCCCGCGTTCGCGTTATCGATCCGGCTTTGACCGAAGCCAACCGCCTTCACACACGACAGCCGCGGACAGCCCCGAACCCGAACGACGCCGAGGGTTCTCTGTTCTCTCTCCTTGAAACGTGTATCGCGAATCGATGCGACACGACGATCCGATTTCTTCCCCCTCGAAATCGGACTTCCAACCCCGAAAATCGGGGATCGCTCCCTTCCTCCTCTTTCTCTCTCTCTCTGTTTTTCCCTCTCTTCCTTTTCCCTTCAGTTATCCAAATCGAACCGCGAAATTTGAGCCATATCCCGAACGGCGATTCGAACGATCGAGATCGGCGAAATTAATTTTTCCATATAATTAACTCGCGAATACGCACGATTACGTGGAGCTACGGAGGTTTCCGCAGGTGGGATTCTCGGCTCCGTAACTTCACTTTTGAGTTGACGACGCCGATTGATTGATCGGGCAAGCGACTGTGGGGAAAGGTCGGCCGAGTGCACGCTATGAAGTTTTCATGCTCAATTACTCCCACTTTAGTTAGATGCTCGACGACGCATGATCAAACCGCGTAACGTCTATCACCAAACAACAAAGAGACCGGAGAAAATGTTGATGTACATTCATTGATTCGTACACCGCGCTTTGTCTCCGTTGCGCGACGCGTATACTTATGTAATATGTATCTTGCACTTGCCTATAAGCAATTTTTTATGAGAACGACCGCTCTGCCATTTAACGTTGAATTACGAAGGCTTAGAAGTAAGCCGAAATCAATTCGGAGCAAACATAGCTTAACGACAAACGCGGTTTACGCGGTTGATTTATTTGTGTTCGAAAAGATCAAGAAACAGTCGAAAGAATAAATGCGTTATAAATCTATTAAAAAGCGTATACTTTTAACATTTTTCGTCGAGAGAAATCTCTTTCACCTGCAGACATCTTACTTTTACTTTCCTTCCAAATGAGAATTCACGATACAGCACTGCGCGAAATAAAAGTAAAAAGGGTCGTAAGAAGGAGAAGGAGACGAAGGAGCATGTCACGTCCCTTTGTATCATTGCGATGTAGGGTGCTTTCACACGAAACGGCGGACAACGATCTTTGGCTGCGTTCGGGGAGCGCACTATTAGCGCTATTTGCTTATTCTATCCTTGTTCTACACTTGATGAGCGATAAAGATAGAATGATGCAATAGCGCTAATAGCGCGCTCCCCGA
>NW_020214319.1:0-8163 GCF_003070985.1 Temnothorax curvispinosus
TAAACGTTTTGCCGTAAGCCGTCACCAATCGGCAACGCGGCATAACATAATTTGGTGGCAGCGGTGGGATTGACCAAAGCACCAGGACAACTAGGAAAGACAACAGCAAGCCTGCCTAAGGTACGGTGGAACCATAAGTATGGTGGAACATCTGTGGATTGACCAAGAATCAGATCGACCGGCGGAAATAACCGAGGTACTGAGCGACCAAGGTATCCACAACGGTACTGAGCCAAAAGGGATCGATCAAGGCATCCTCAAGGACACCAAAGGGCGAAAAGAAAATAAAAGGCCAACACCCAAGGCCAAGTGCAAAGCAGCGGACAACGTCAAAGCAGCGGACGACGCCAAGCAACGGACAACGCAGAAGCAGCGAACAACGAGAAGCAGCAACTGCGTTCGACAACCAGCATCTTCACGCCAGGGCCAGCCGCAAACAACGAAGCCTGCGAGCGACCATGCGAGCCGTACTTCTAATGTAAGTCGAGAAAATTTAAAATTGTACTACGCGTGAATGTCGGGAGAAAATAGTCCTCCCCGAACGCCGATAGCCAATGCGTCGTGGTTAATCAACGAATTTTCACCACGGGTAAATAGTCCGCGCGCGACAACACAAGTGACTTTAGATAACGTTCGTGTAGCATTAGAAACGCGACACTCGGACAGCGAAACCGAGTTACCGGAAAACGTTGTTACTGAGCGCGAGTTTCCGTTTGGCGAGATTGACGAGAGTCTATTCTCAACCGACCCCATTGACCGGACGGACGAAAAACCGCGTAGAAGCAGACCATACGTTAGCCGAACCCCTAGCAGAGTATCCTTGCGACGAGAATTTTCATTAACCTCTTACGAGAGCGATATATTCGACCCTAGCGAATACTATCGGGAAAAAAACGGCGAAGAGACGCGAACGGAAAAACTCCTATTAGAAGAACGCACTCACACAAGCCAGCCACAAGCGCAAGTTAAGGAAATTGAAATGGCACAGTCACAATCTGACGCACAGTACGCACCGCTATCTACGGAAACGCACGACGTAAGAGAAATATACAATTTATTACGGGAAATGCAGAAAATGCAAGAGGAATCGCGTGAAGAAATGCGTGAAGAAACACGCGAATTACGAGAACGGTTAATAACACTAGAAAATAGTGCACGAAACGGCGACCAAGTAGGAGCCGGAAACGGAAGATATTCGAGCGAAAATTACGGACGGACGGAACACGATATAAGAAATCGGCGTAGTTCCATACCGAATTCTATAACGTTAAAAGAAGCACGAAGCATGATCCCTGAGTTCGATGGGACGTCGCGACAGAAATTACAAGAATTTATAAACGCGTGCACATATGCGGTACATAATATACAGCCTACAGACGAAGAATCATTAGTACAGGCGATTTTATATACAAAATTAAAGGGAAAGGCAATGCAAGATTTTGAAACGCGAGATATACAAACATTCGCTCAATTAAAGCAACAATTAGAAGATTGCTATCAAGCCAAACAGAGCACTACCCATTTGCAGATTGATTTTAATACGCTCAAGCAAAAGCCTAACGAAAGCGCACATGCTTTTGGGCAACGAGTTGATCTACTAGCCATGAAGCTATATGACGCTATGATAGAAGGAGAAGATCACTCCAGTATGTTTAAACGCGCGATCCAGCAAACGATACAAAAACAAGCTTTGATTAATTTCCAAATAGGATTGCGCGACGAATTAAAAATACTTGTACGTTCGCAGCGATATGCGACGTTACAAGAAGCCATAACGGGAGCAAGCGCGGAAGAAAAGCTCATAGGGCCGACCGCGACAAAAACGGGCGCCTCGCTATACAAAAATAAGCCAGGATATACGAGACAGTCCCAAAATCAGAGCGTACAATGTTTTAAATGCGGAAAAACTGGTCATTATGGACGGGAATGCCGAAGCCAAGGAAACGCATTACCTAAACCTAGCAAACCTGCACAAGTAAATGCACTGCAGAAATATTGCAATTATTGCAAAAAATCGGGGCACAACCGAGATGAGTGTTGGACATTAAAAGGGCGAAGCTACACCCCCAACACCAATAAATTTAGAGAAAACGAAAAAAGACAACAATTAAAAGTGCCGAACCGAAGAAAGAACGCTGACTCTGTAAGCAGCGAAGACGAGCAAGAGGAGGTGAGAGGAAAACAACCACGACCTGCCTCAGAATATCGGGTTAAACATATCAAAAGTGTGCCATACGGCCGTACGAAGCCAGAACTGTTATTAACAAGATTACCCATACGAGAGGTAAAACCCGGAGCATCGAATATGCTATATGACTCTGGTTCAACAATTTCATTAATAAAGCTAAACGCGCTAAAAGATGACGCTCCAGTCTATGAAGATCGCATAGCTCTCACCGGAATCACGGGACACAAAATACACACACTCGGAAAAGTGTATGCGACCATTGAAATAAATAAATTAAAAATTAAACACGCATTTTATGTGGTAGGAGAAGACATGGCCATAGAATACGATGGAATCCTAGGAATAGATTTCCTACGGAAACACGCCGCATCTTGCGATTACGAGCAAATGCAATTAAAAATAAAGGAAGAAACTTTCAAATTGCACCCGTATGGAAAGGTCACACTAAAGCCTCGCAGCGAGACTATAATAGAGGCAATTACGGATAAAAATGAAGAAGGTATCGTACAAGCAAGAGAGATGAAACCAGGAGTTTATACTGGAAACTGCCTAGTGAAACCGAAGAATCATATTTGCATTGTAAGCGTAATAAATACTACAGACAAGGAAATTGAAATACCGATTCCACAAGTGACGCTGGAAAAACTAGAAACAGATACTCATACAAAAATACATGCAACAATGACGGGAAAAGAAACTAAACCTGCTGTATCTCGAAACGAACGCATCTGACTAGCATTGCGTACGCAGCACTTAAACGCCGAGGAAAAACGATCACTCCAACACATATGCGAAGAATACGGCGATTTATTTCATTTAGAAGGAGAGCCATTATCGTGTACTGCAGCAGTAAAACACGAAATAAACACACGCGCTGACGCTGCGCCTGTGAATGTAAGACCATACCGACTTCCAAACAAGCATAAAGCGGAAGTAAATCGGCAAGTACAAGAAATGTTAGAAAACAAAATAATTCAAAGCAGTACTAGCCAATGGAATGCACCGTTGTTAGTGGTACCTAAAAAAGCTGACGCAGCCGGAAATCCAAGGCTCCGAGTAGTTGTAGACTTTCGGAAGCTAAACGATCTAACGATAGGCGACTCATTCCCACTGCCGAATATCACTGATATACTTGATCAGTTGGGGAACGCCAAGTATTTTACTACGCTAGATCTGGCATCTGGGTATCACCAGATACCGATGACCGAACGAGATAAACACAAGACGGCATTTTCGACACCTTACGGCCACTACGAATTTAATCGCATGCCGTTCGGGCTAAAGAGCGCGCCCGCAACGTTTCAGCGGTTAATGACTTCTGTACTAACTGGCCTACAGGGAATTAAATGTCTTGTGTATCTAGATGACATAGTAGTGTATGGACCTAGCCTGGAGGACCACAACAAACGATTAAGAGAGGTGCTACAAAGACTCCGGAAAAACTGTTTAAAATTACAACCGGAGAAGTGTGAATTTTTGCGCAAGGAAGTGATCTACCTAGGCCACATTATTTCGGAGAATGGAATTTCTCCAGACCCGTCAAAACTAGTAGCGATAAAAGAATTTCCTACGCCAAAAAGAGTAAAGGACGTGCAATCATTTATCGGCTTAGCCGGTTACTATAGAAAATTCATAAAAGATTTCTCGAGGACAGCCAAACCGTTAACAAAGTTAACAAAGAAAACGGAAAAATTTGAATGGACTTCAGAGCAAGAAAATGCTTTCAATAATTTAAAAGAAAAACTAACAACGGCACCTGTGCTTAAGTATCCGGATTTTACGCAAGAGTTTATTATAACTACTGACGCATCCGACCATGCCATCGGAGCAATACTATCTCAAGGAAAGATAGGTGAAGACCAGCCAATAGCTTATGCCAGTCGAATTCTATCACGAGCAGAACAAAATTATAACACCACAGAGAAAGAGTTGCTAGCCATTGTATGGACGGTCAAACATTTCCGACCTTACGTGTACGGCACCAAATTTAAAATTGTGACCGACCACAAGCCGTTAACATGGTTATTTAACGTTAACGATCCAGGCTCAAGATTGATTCGATGGAGATTACAGCTGGAAGAACACAATTACGAAATTATACACAAAGCCGGAAAGGCGAATGTAAACGCCGACGCACTGAGCCGCAATGTAAAACGAGACGAAGTTGCCGCAGAAGAAGAACCAAAAATCCACACGATAAACGAGGATAATTCCAACGAAGAGGAAGCAAGAATATATACAGAAGAAGAAAAGAAGCAGATATTACATGAGTACCATGATGCACCTATAGGAGGGCACCAAGGCGTCGAACGAACAGTAAATAGAATCCGGTTAAATCATAACTGGCGCGGATTGACGAAAGACGTCGAAAAATATATAGCTAAATGCGAGCTATGTCAAAGAAATAAGTTATCGCGGAAAAATAAAGTACCGTTGGTAATTACGGACACACCTACCAAGCCGTTCGAGAAATGTGCTTTGGATATTGTAGGGCCACTTACGATTACAACGAATGGAAATAAATATTTGTTAACATTTCAAGATAATTTAACGAAATATAGTAAAGCGATATCAATTCCAAACCAAGAAGCAAGTACAGTAAGTAAGCAATTTGTGACAAAAATTGTCTTAGAGCATGGAATTCCAGAAAAAATTCTGACCGATCAAGGCACGAATTTTTTGAGCGAGGTATTCAAAAACACCTGTAAACTCTTGAAGATAAACAAAATTCAAACTACCGCGTATCATCCCGAAAGCAACGGAGCACTCGAAAGATCCCACCGAACATTAGCAGAATACCTGCGACACTACATAAACGAGGACCAAACGGATTGGGATGAGTGGATACCGTTTGCGATATTCGCATATAATACAACGCCGCACACAGCGACGGGGTATACACCGTTTGAGCTAGTATACGGTCACCAAGCTGAATTACCGACAGCACTGACAAAACCACCTAAACTCACGTATAACTATGATGATTACGCACAAGAGTTACGGGAAAGATTAAGAGCGACCAACAAAGTTGCCAGGGAACACGTACAAGAAGAAAAGATTAAAGCGAAAAAACAGTATGATACAAAGACTAAAGAAACCAGTTTTCGTGTAGGTGACAAAGTACTCATGCACGATAAAACGTTACGACGAGGACGTTCAAAGAAACTTGAATCCCTATGGACAGGACCGTACACAATTATCGAAAAGAATTCAGATGTTAATTATACTATAAAGAAAGGAAGAAAAATAATGCGCCTACATGTAAACAAATTAAAACTTTTTATAGAAGAATAACATAAAAAAGGGGAAAGAGAGAAAGAAATACACCCTGAAACAGAATGTCTCTGTTACAGAATACTCGCGTGCTGGAGAGGGCAAGCATTAGCCCAAGCAGAAAAAACGGAACCATATTATAAAATCCAACAATTCCAAAATCATCCAGGGATGTATTACGAGAAGCTTGGAAGAATGCACTATTCCCGGAAGACATGGAAGTTAGTCATTAAATTTGATTTAACAACGCTAAATCGAAGACACGAGCAAATTGAAAAATATCTACAGGAAGCAAGAATTACATGCGATAATAAGATTTTACAATTACTGCATAAGGAAACGTGCCGCACCTTTGAAAATATCGCAAGAAGAGAATTAGACTATTTAACAAAAATCCTCACGCAGATCAACACAATATACAAAACGTCGACAGACGCAAGGAGGGGATTAATGGACGGAATAGGTTCAATAGCAAAATCACTGTTCGGAACGATGGATGCAAACGATGAAAAGCGCATCAACGAGCAATTGCAACTGTTGGAAAAAAACCAACAAACGTTACACCACACAATGCAGAATCAGATAAAGGTGATGAATGCCACCATAGGGCATATAGAGAAATTAGAAGGCATAATGGAACGAAATCGTAATCTATTAGAAAAACGATTTACAGATTACCTTAATAAGGACGAAATAAAAGAACATTTTGAAATTGGCATAGCGGTAATCACAGATCTAATCCGCGACGTCGAGAACATACTTGAATATTTGGCATGCATAAGGAAGGGAACAATGCATCCGAAATTAATGCCAGTAGAGGATATCACCTGGCAATTGAAAGAAGCAAGTCAGCAATTGCCACCGGGATCATATTTCCCGTTTAGAGTCCACCTCGAAGACTGGTTTACGATTGAAAAACACACGACAATAAAGGCATTCTACAAGAATAATCAAATATATACCGTCTTACTTTTTCCTCTAATCACACCACCGCTCTACGATATAATGAGCGTTATTGAATTTCTTGTGCTCACGCGCAAGAATATACTCACATCAGTAAGAGTCGACAATAAAATAATAGCAGTAGACAAAGAAAGAGTGAACTACATGCTTTTAGATGAAGATTATCTGGCAAAGTGTACTTCTACCAATTTACAGTACGTATGCACACAAAATACACCGATATATCGTATAGATGAAAACGCACCATGCGAGATACAAATGTATGTTCAACAGCAACATTACTACAAAATGTGCAAGTTCAGACACACTGTTACAACACAAACAAAGTGGATTTCATTACGACGACCACACGATTGGCTGTATTCAACAGTAACTGAACAGCCAATACTTATACAATGTAATGAACACGAGGAGAAGCAGATAATCAACAACACTGGCAAAATTACGCTGGAAAAGGAGTGTAAGCTAATGACAACCGATATGACAGTACAAGCTGAAGAGACAATATACGAGACAGACATAGAGACATATTTACCCGAAGTAAATATTTCGCTTACATATGACCATGAAACGATCACATTACGGAACGAGACAACAGACGATTTAACTCAGCATCGAGCTGAACTGACAGAATTAAAAACACAAATACAGAAAATGAATACTGACCTAGAGGACGACGACCGAAATTTTTACGTCCGAAAACAATTTATATACCCAATGACAGCGAGCGGTATAATTACATTAGCCATAGTAAGCACTGTAATATACGTATTAATAAAAAAGAAAAAGAACCCACGATCACCACTTACATTATACGACGAAGAAAGATCATTTCGACCATACGGATTTCCGAAACCAATTTTAAAACGTAGTGTAAGTACTAGGTTCTAATAGAATAGTAAACGATTATACCAAAATATTGTACACGGGTATTATAAAATGTAAAATATATATAAGGGAAAAATATAGAAATGGGTATACAACAAAGTATAAATTAAAGAATATAGCGAAAACTCGCGAACCTCGTTTTCTCTTTTTAACGGGGGAGGGATGTTGTAATCTAAAATTACAACGGGTAATTATTAAATTATTTATAATAAAATTATAGAATAGCCTTTCGAAAGACTTCGAGGAAATTGTCTTTCGAAAGACTCCTCAATTTACGCTGACGCGGACGCGGAAGTTCATCAAGCTTCCGCGTCAATCGAACTATTGCGATATGCATAAGAATGTGCGACAACGCATTTCGACATTCGCGGAACCGCGGAAGTACAGCGAGATTACGAATGCGCTCGGTCACTGACCGACCTCATTCGGGGGACCGTCGAACCCGGCGGAAAAGTGCCGACAGGGCATAACTCAAAGCAATATAAGGGACCGTCGAAGAAGCCGCGACGGAGAGTAATACACCGGAGACTCTGCCCGTGACCGTTCCCGTAAGTCTGTGTCGCGAAGTTCTACATTATAACAAAGCGCGTGCGAGATATAATAATTGTGAAAGGCAACTACAAGTGTAAGTTAGTGAGTGTAACAGGAGCGCTGAAATAAAGCTCCAATATAAAGTAAAACGAAGTGAAGTTTATTTAACGACGCCTACACCTTTTGTTCTACCTGCGAACCCGACCGCTTCCTAGTCTGCCCGCCTGTGCCTACCGAGTCCCAACTCGTAAGGTCAAGAGATCCCGAAAATAATAAACGTTTTGCCGTAAGCCGTCACCAATCGGCAACGCGGCATAACA
>NW_020214320.1:0-6980 GCF_003070985.1 Temnothorax curvispinosus
AGATTGAACATTGAGGTCGAAAATAGGAGAAAAATTTCGACTCGGGATATAATATCTGCTCGTAACTGTAAAACTTGCAAGCCTATTAGAAGATTTTAAATAAACGATGTTTATAAAAATAACTACAAAATCGTCAACTACAATGAGAACAAATGTTTCATAAAATTTTTTAGATTTAAAAAAAATTTTTTTGGGTAAGGAAAAATAGCGTTGATTTAACTAAATAGACCTTACTGCGCCGCTTAGCTTCGGTCGAGTCTCTAGTCAAGCTAACCTGAGAATCAAGAACTGCGCCGCTGAGCGTTGGTCGAGTCTCTAATCCGTCATGCTGCATAGTAAAACGATTTACAGTTGTATTTGTTTTTCAGAGGTTATCTGAACGGCTTTGTTTCGCCCTGGGGGCAAGATTTGCGATATTAGCGAGTTTGCTCGAAGGACCAGAGGGGGGTAGTTAAAATCCTTTCACGACTAATGATAAAACGAATAAGCGAAAGCGACTCACCGTTCGGTCGGCCGTCTCCCAGAGGGATGTCTTCCTTCCTCGGCAGGCACGTGCAGCAAGCAAGTAGAACAGCAGGCAGGTAAAGCGAGGCAGCAAGCAGTGAGCAAGGCAGCAGGCAAAGCAAGGCAGCAAGCAGGTAAATAAGAAGGCAGGAGAAGTTCACACTCCAGGAGGATCGAGGCTTTCCGGAGATTCGAGTCGGCGCGTGCCGTAGATGTGTGCCCCGAGATCTCTTAGCGATGAGTGCGTGTGCGCTGTAAGACAGCGTTGACTATGTGTGTGTGTGTGTGTGTGTGTGTGTGTGTGTGTGTGTGTGTGTGCCGTAAGACGACTTGACTATAAGTGTCTGTCGTAAGACGGCTCGACTGTAAGTGTCCCCGCGGTCCTGGAAAATGTCGCCGCGAGCGAGTAGTTGCTCCCTTTTCGGGGGGAGTGGGTGCTGTCGGCGGATGAGTGATGGCAGCACCGATAGGTGAGTCGCACGCTTTTGCTGCTCGCGATCCGCCGACGTTTCGCGCGAAATTACAAAGAACAACGATAACTAAGCTCATGACAATTTTTAACGACTATTTACAACTATGTACAAGGCGATATGCCAAAAATACCGCCCACCAAAATACGACGTATTTTCTACACTTGGGCAGGTTCCGTAGGTTCCTCTGGCAAAGTGTCCATCGGCAGTGGGCACAACTTCACCAGAGGGCGAGTAATAAGGGTGCCATCCGCTGTCCTCACCGTCGCGACCCGAGAGACGCCGTCACGGCCCGGTGTAATTCCACGATCGCCTTGTCTCCACTGTAAGGGAGGGGCGTTCTCGTTTTTTAACAGGACCAACGTGTCCTTTTTTACCGCGGGCGCCGACTTTAACCACTTTGGTCGTTGCTGAAGGGTGCGCAGGTACTCGTCATGCCATCTTCCAGAACTGTTGATGCATGTGCTGCACCAGTTGCCATCAATCGAGCCTACCTATCGGCACCGGTTCTAGGTTCAGATGTGGGACGGCTACGAGGGGTTCCAAAGTGAGGAAGTGCCCCGGGGAAAGCACCCCGAGGTCGTTAGGATTGGAGCTAGTGGGGCATAGGGGCCTGGGGAGTTCAGGATGGCTTTGACTTGTGTTATGAATGTGCCAAACTCCTCCACGGTGAGGATCTGCGCTCCTATGACGCGTTTCAAGTGAGTCTTCATGGACTTGACCCCCACTTCCCAGAGACCACCGAAGTGTGGCGCCGAGGGGGGATTAAACGTCCACTGAATTCTTTCTCTCTCTGAGGCGGCCTGCATGCAGTAAACGAGCTCTCGATGAGCTTCAACAAAGTTGGTGCCGCAGTCGCTGTATATCCGCGAGCAGCGGCCGCGCCTAGCGATAAAGCGTCTCAGAGCTGACAGAAACGATTCAGTAGATAGAGAAAACGCGAGTTTTAGGTGAACTGCTTTTGTGGCAAAGCAGACAAAAAGGCACACGTAGACCTTGAACGGAGTTGCTCCGCGTGAACGACGATTATAAACTGGGAATGGCCCAGCATAGTCGACCCCAGTGATTGAAAAGGGCTTGGCCTGACGTACTCGGCCTAGAGGCAGATCCGCCATGGGCGGTTGCACAGTGTGTGGATTCGCCCTGAAACACTGATAGCCGTGCGATAGGCAGCGTTTTATGGCTTGATGGGCCCCCAGAATCCAGAAGTTTTGTGACAAGAGATAATGTAACGCTTGACATCCCGGATGTAGGTGGTGGGTGCGCTCTACTATAAGTTCCGTAAGTCGATGTCGGCTAGACAGCAATGTTGGGTGCTTAGCTTTGTATAAGATGGCGGAATGAGTCAGTTTGCCGCTCATCCTGAGGACTCATTCTCTGCAAAACAACGCGATTGAATGAATTTGACGAGATAAAAGTCGAATGGAATTCGATTTGATCCACGGCAAGAGTGAGCGTATTTGGTCTAGTTCTATTAACAAATCGGAGACAATATGCGAACACTCTGATGAGTTTGTCTAACGACGAAAAGCGGTCGATAAGCGAATCGACAACCGTAATAGAATTTACGTCATCGACAGGATTGTGGATGGAGACAAAGGCGCGAGAATTTTCTTCCTCCTCGGGAAGATCCTCAACTTCCAATGTCGTTTCTTGAGTGGGTTCGAATTCGACGAGCCACGCAGGGCCGGTCCACCACAGCGGGTGATCGACTAGTTCCTGGGGAAACAAGCCCCTTGAGCAACAATCAGCGGGGTTAGATTTATTATACCAATGTTTCTAGCAAGAGATGTCTGTGTTGGACTGGATGCGTGCGACGCGATTGCGCACGAACGTCTTCCAACGGTGCGGAGCCGAGCGTATCCACGCGAGTGTAACCTCAGAATCCGACCAGGCGTATGTATCGTCGATGGCAACTTTAGGTCGGAGAATTTTCTCGACATATTCTAACAAATCTGACAGCAGAACAGCCGCGGAAAGTTCGAGTCTCGGTAATGTGATGGCCTTGAGTGGGGCCACCTTTGATTTGGCGGTGAGCATACGCATCACCATCCCGCTCTCGGCGACGATTCTAATGTACACAACGGCTCCGTAGCCCTGCTCACTTGCGTCACAAAATCCGTGACGCCGTCTCGCCTGACTACGTTATCTACCTCAATAATGCGAGGTATGCGAATGGAGGCTAACGCGGAGAGCTCCGACTTGTACCTTTCCTATCTAGAACATATGTCCGAAGGAGGCCTGTCGTCCCACTCCACTTTGAGCATCCAGAGTCGCTGGATCAGTCGCTTGGCTGCGAACGTAAGCGGCGTCAAGAACCCCAATGGATCAAAGATGCCAGCTAGTTCAGAGAGAATGATGCGTTTAGTGCAGTCTCTGTCCAACGGGTTGACCTGAAAGCCAAAAGCTGTCCGTTTGAGGATACCAACGAAGTCCGAGTACCTTAAGAAATTGATCTTCCGGTGATTCAAAGGACAGTAACGACTGGCTACGGAGTTCCGGATCAAGATCGGCTAAAACCGACGGATGGCTACTAGCCCACTTTCTGAGCTTGAAGCCGGCAGTTCTAAGCAAGGCTTGTAGCTGCCGCTGCAGCTCGCGGGCCTTCTCCTCTGACTCAACGCTTGCCACCGACATAAACACTCTCCTCTAAAACGGCCGCGGCCAACAGGTAGCTTATTTTGCCTTCAGTCGCTAACTTCAACAAGCAAGCAATCGCTAGGAGCGGAGAGCATGTCAATCCAAAGATGACGGTCAACAAAAGGTAATCCGAGATCGGGTCGTTCTCTGAGAAACGCCACAAGATTCGCTGGTAGTCACACTGACCGAGTTTGACCAAGATTTGAAGGAACATCTGCTTGACGTCCGCGGTGAGCGCCACGAGACCGATCCGGAATCTCAATGATATCACAACTATGTCTGACTGTAACTTTAGGACCGGATCGCAACATTTGATTCAGCGAGACGCTGTTCAGATCCTTAGCTGATGCGTCGAACACGACACGCAATTTTGTAGTCGTGCTATGGTTCCGGGCGCCGTGCCCGTGAGCGCGTGATACCATCCCTTCACGGCGTAATGCATTTTTTTCAAACTTTGCCCGAATCGCGTCTTCGGCGTCGAACTCGGTAGTCTTTTGTATGACTCAGAGATGCGCGTTCTCAAAGTCCTCGGCGATCTTCGCCACGCTCGGGTAGCGGGCAAGAAAATTTTATAGGATCGTCGATTCGGTCAAGGTCTTCTGGACAAGATCATGGATTTCCCGCATCCGCCGGACACATAACTCGCGATAACAGGGAGCTGACTTTGACTTCGACATGTTGGGTTGATACGACCAATAAAGCGATTAACAGCAACAGCGATCAACTCCAAGGGCACTCAATGTATCGTCGTTACGTGAAAATACCGAAGAGCAATAAGCTTCGAGTTCGTAAGTTAAAGGACGAAAGAGAGAACAAAAACAAACAACCGTTCCGTTTGCCAAGGTGACGAATAACGGATGGCTCGGTTCGACGTCCTACGCAAAGGCTCAATGGAATATTCACGAGAGAATAATCTTCAACTGTAATGCAATAATTGACGCAAGAATAGTGCGGCGCAAACGCAAGGAAACGAGAATCAAATACAAGATAAATATCAAGGATGATTGCAGAGGGTGTACAAAATAATAGTTGTATCAATATTCAAAATTGTCAAATATAGTGGCACGGTACCCGGTTGCGGCGAGAAATGCACTCCAATATCTATGGCGTTACGATTAGATCGGGGTGCGTTGCGCGCGGTGTTACGGCACGAGCAGCATGTACGACACGAGCGATATATACGACACGAGCAATAATCCACGACACAAGCATTAAGTACGACAACTTCTTTTGACTCGATTATAATTGCAATTATAACGTCTAATAATTAACTTGAAAGCACGCCAGAGTGCGGAGATATTTTATACCGGAAACCAGCGCCGACAACAATAGTCCCGATCGATGACAAATGTTTTCTCAAGGATTCCAACGATCGGAATAATATGTATTACGAGTCGTGCCAAAGTTTGACCCAGCAGCAACGAGATGTAGTGTAGCGCGTTATTATTAAGCGCGAGTCTATGTAGAAAAAACTTTCTGTAGGTCACTCAGGAGGGTGACCTTGATAACATATGTCAAAGTCAAGGTCATTGGGGCTGGGTCCCCTATTATGCATATTTACTAAAATATTTATAAAAAATGTTTTTTTTTTATCACCCAGACAATATTTTCTTAAATATTTGAAATATATTTTTGGAATATTAATTTAAATCTACATATTTATTGTTTTATAATCTCTTTCCAAAATATTTAAAAATATTTTAAATTTATGATTGGTTCCATAATCTTTTTTCAAATATTTTAAAAATCTTTTTGTAGTAGTTTGGAACGACGCCGCTAGGCGGCGCATGATGGTAAGACTAACTCGTAAGTTCAGTTGAGGGCTAATATAAGCAGGTCTCTAGCGAAGCAAGAGCATGACATTCGCAAGATATGTATATATTTCAAATATCAAGATGTACCTATTATTTTACAGATATTAAAAAAATCTTTCAAACATGAAACATACAATTATTGCTGATTGGGTTAAACATATTTTATTTTTTGAAGTAATATTTTTAAAAGATTTTACAAATATTATTGAATATATTTATTTGCAATCTTATAAAAATATTTTTAAAAATATTTTTTGAAATTATCTGGCGGACATAGAAACATTCTAAAAATATTTTTGTGAATTATTTTAATCTTCCTAAAAAATATTTAAAAAATATTTAAAAAATATTTAAAAAATATTTTGTGTTGTATGGGCGTTTTGACCGCTTTCGTTCAGACAAGTCAACAAAAATTCTTTCTCTGGCATGATTTTGAAGCCGATATGAATGTTCCTGCCAAACGAGCTGTAATGAGTATTGAAATCTATTTGAATCTATTTTTTGTATAGTCCTTACAAAACAGTAAAGAACTTTTTGATTCAATTTAGCTTATTGCTCTATTTGCCCACGAGAAGTGGTCTGGTCTTTATCAGACATCTTATATAATATATATTACTAGCATATTTTTCAGTAGCTAGTTACGATGTTATGCATTGTATTCCAATGTTATGCATCGTATTCCAATTTTTCTGATACATGTATGAATAATATTACGTACTTAGTATTTTATTACAGTGTACTGCAATATTTGTACTGCAATATTACAGTGTACAAATGTTGAATTTGAATATACATATCAGACAGTAATAACACTATTCAACAAAAAAAAAGCACAAGAACGAATCTTGCGGCATTCGAAAGGTTTTTGGATGCAGAAAATGATCCCGTTTGCCAAATTACTCTATCACGTCACAATTTTGAGATATTTGCAGTAAAAGTTGCAAAAATGGGCCATTATAGTGTATTTTGGCATATTATAACTACGATATGTGACGTATCGAAGAAGTTTAATCGCAATCAAAATTAAGTATGTTTTGTTAGGACTTTCATCCCTTAAAAGGAATTTTTCCGGTTGAGAGCTACGGATAACGCGATGCGTGACGCGCTCAGTGGAAACTCGGCCTTGATTTCTATTCCCTGTTCCTATTGTCTGTTGCTTGGCATTGTGCAAGGGGCTTTAACGACAGATGACGCGACACGTGGAAACTCAGCCTAACGTCAATAAGGGCTCATGCACAATGCTGACAGGTGGGCAATTAAGGAGCAATCGTTTTATGTTGGATATACTTGCATACCCGAGTCGAAATTTTACTCCTTCTTTCGACCTCTTATTTTCACATCTCAGGATTCTGGAGGATTTTGATAGGTTCTAATTGTATTGTACTTAGCTCCTACTTTGTGCCTGAAAACGGCAGAAAACGGACTGTTTCCCATTTTGAGGTTTAAAAGAGGAGTTATCGGTAAAACCCTCCTAAACCTCCTAAAACCCTCTAGATCCTACACTGATAGAAAAATGTACTAAATTTTAATTAATGTTTTCTCCAATAGTCCT
>NW_020214321.1:0-15847 GCF_003070985.1 Temnothorax curvispinosus
AATCCGCGGAACGGCATCATTATGCCCGTCGAGCACCCTCCGCTATTGTCCGTCACTCGCGTACGATCGACTCTGCGTAACGTTATTTTCGCCGTTTTCCGATCGTTCGGTTTTACGTCTGTCGCGCTTGACGTTCTCCTACCAACTGACTCGTCCGTCGCGAGCGCCACGCTCGATCTGGTTCGTCGGTCGCGTTTTTGTTCTATTTGCTTGTCCGCCTTATTTCCGCGTATCGCGATTCCGGTACGTTCGCGCACTCTTATCGACACTCGCAATCGCCTTGACGTATCGGGTTTCACTTTGTCTTTGCGCGCCTTCGCCGCCGCCGTCGTTGTCGGTTTTTCCTTACTATTATCGGTGCTGTTTGTGACGCGGATCTTCGTCGCACCAATTTGTCCTATGTTCGCGCTTTGTCTCGCGTATTTCGGCTCGCTCGGTCCTTCATTCGCGCTTTCGTCGACTTCGCGGTTATTATCGCGTTTGATCGATTTCACTCTCGCACCGTTTGACCTTTCGATCATTTGTTCGCGGATCGCGTCACTCGCGTCACCGGTGACTTCCGCTTGCGGTTCCACGCGGAATCGTACGTGTTTTTGCGTTATCGCGGTCTTCCTTGTTGCTTTGTCGTTCCGATTTCCCCCGCGGTCTTCCTTTTCGGCTGCTTCCGCCTCCTTCGTGGGTTCCTTTATCCTTCTCGCTGACGGATCGCGCGTTTCACCTACGTCGTTCTTCTCGTAGCGCCCCTCGTACCTTGTCGTCTCGCGTTCGTTTCTAGCTTCTCGTTGCTTCTGTACGCTTTCGTCCGCCATTACGTTTCGGTATTCCGGATTATACGTGGCTATGTGCCGCCTATACTGCACGTAATCCTCATAATCCACCGTTGATTGTTCATCGTCTCCCTCGTCGTCGTGGGTGCACGCGGGGTGGCTCATCGTTATCGCATTTATCCTTATGCTTTCTCGTTTGTCCTCGGAACGCGTCTCGGTCAGCGTCGTTTCGCTTACTGCGCATCGGTCGATGCTCATTCCGTGACTGCTCGGTTCTCCTTGCTCGTCGCGCCATCTCGCGATCTTTTGCTCAGTTGTCTGGTCATCTCCACCTTTCGCGTTTCTCTCGCTCTCATCGATCTTCCGCCCATCACGGTCGGTTGCGCCCGACTCCCCGTCATCCTCGTCGTCGGTCTTGCTTCGGTTGTCCCTCTTTTGGCTATCGCTCACCTCCGACTCCCCGTCATTCGTGGAATCGGTCAACGCTTCCGTGTACTCGCTCATCTCGGTTGTTTTATCGCGGTCGCGATTGTCCGCGCATCGCGGTCGGTCGTCGTTCGCGAGAGGAATTAGCGCGTAATCGAGTGGCTTCATACTTCCCGTCTTATTTTTCGCACGCTCGCTTAGCATATTGCTGCGCGACGCTCGTCTTGTGTGGTTAATGTCGCCGCTCGCTCGCTCAACGTATTTAATCTCATCGCTTCTCATGTATACTATTATTTTTGACCGCCCCAATGTTTCGTCGCGACTGATCACGTTCGTTTCGTTTCGCCGCGGTTGTACGCTTTCGCGAAACTCTACGTCTATCGCTTCGCCGCATGCGAGCATCATTCGATATTTTACGAGAAAATCTATACCTAGCACCACATCGTACGCTAAGTTCTCAACGATGAAAAATTCATGGACAAACGTTTCGTCTCGATATTCGAATTGAATTCGCGCTTTTTGCGATATTACCGCGCCTCTCTCGGAGAATGCTCCTCGCAACGTAAATTTTTTTATCGGCAACACTTCTATACGCTCGTCGGTTTCCCGCAACTGTTCGTAAAACGCTCGCGTCATCGCAGTCACCTGCGCGCCCGTGTCTATCAACGCGCGCGTCGAACACGCGCCAAACTTCATCATGATCATCGGCACGTCGGGTTGCGTAACACGTTTGCGTTGCTCTTCCTCCATCTCGCGATCTAGCTCGCGTATCATTTTGCGCGTTCTAATTATGCTCATCGGACTCGACGACTGTTCATCATTGATCGTCGCGCGTTCATCGTCATTGACGTTGCCCTCGTTCACTTGCCTCGGCGCCATCACCGTTGTTGTTTTTGCCTTCGTTTCATCGGTTTCCGCTGCTTTGTCAGCGATTTTCGGTTGTTCGCGCTCTTTCGCGCTACTTATCGCGCAACATGTTTTCTCAGCGCTTTCCGCATAATCGTCCTCGCTCGCTCGCTCGTGCGCTCGCTCGTCGAGGTCTGATTCGTCGCTACGCGAACTCTCTTCCGTAATTTCATATCCGTTTGGATTTTTCTGTTCGTCGTCGTGCGCGGTCATGGTAATCGCAGCCATTTTCCTGCCGCCGCTTCTCGCGTTTTCGCGATCGCGCATCGCACCACCGCTGTTGCTACCGCGGTTATTCGTTGCCCTGTTATCGCGATCTCTCGTGTACCGCGTTACTTTCGGCCTACCCGCGTTATCGTCACTGTCGGGTAATTCCGTAATGTCGACCGCTGCGTTGCCTCGCTCACCGCGTCTCGCGGTCGCCGCTCGATCGGTCGCGTCCGTTCGTCTCCAACCGCCGCCGGTCGTCGACGTTGATCTCTGTTGTTGTCCGCCACCGGTCGCGTCGGTCGCTGATCCACGCGCGTATCCGTATGCCGCTCCTCGCGCATCGTCGTATCGCGCGTTCGCGCCCGTCGTCGCGGTCGTCCTCGCGTTACCACGCGCCTGATCTCCCCGTCGTTGACCGCTTCCGTTCGTTCCCGATCGGTTTGCGCTTTGCGCGTTGCTCGCCGACGCCTGATTGTTGGCGCGTCTCGCAGCTTCTCCGCGCAATCGTCGCGTCTCGCGCTCATTTTCAATCGTGTCGAGCATAGCGATCATTTCGTTGACCGTTCGGACCACCGATGGTCTCAACTCGCGCGCCACGTCCGCGTCGAAATGTTCGCGCAACGTTTGAACGATCTCCTCGTCGCCCATCGGCGGTACGAGAGTCTTCGCTTGTCGCGCGATCGTCAACGCGTACTCCGTCATTGTGCCGTCGTTCGCCTGACCCGCCGTCGATCGATATTTCCCGAAGTAAATCAATTGACGGAAACGCATTTGCGCTTGAGTTCCCCAAAAGTGTTGTACGAACAGTCGTTTGATCTCGCTTATGTCCTGAGCCAATTGTATCTCGAACCATTGGCTCGCCGGTCCGCGCATACAACGCCCGAAATAGAACAATTGATCGTTCTCCGGAACGTTTTCGTAGCGCGCTAGCTTTTCGAATTTCTCGACGAAACGCATTGGGTTTTGTTTGTCGCTCTTGCCCCGGTAAGCGATTTCGTCGAACGGGTTCTTGATCCACCCGCCCCGCGGTAATCTAGCCCCGAACGGCATCACGGTCATCAACGTTTGCTGCTGTTGCAGCGGTTGTTGCTGCGCGTTCGAGCTCGTCGCGTTCGCGCTCGTTGCTTCGCGTTGCTCGCGCGCTCGCTCCCCGCTGTCGTCGCGCCTCCTCCGGGAATCTCTTCGTTCGCCGTCGCTCGCGTCATCCTCGCTCGCGTTTTCCTCCGTGGCGAATCTCCGATTCTCCCGTCGCTGCTGAGTTCTCAACCGTTCCAGCTCTTCTGCCATTCTCTCCATGGCCATCGCCATCTCAGCGTTTTGCTGCTGAATCATTCGTACGGTCTCAGCCGTTTGTTCTTGTCCGCCGCTGAGATCGAGAATCCTGTTGTTATTCGCGCCTTCGTCGCGCGTAATTCGCTGATTCACGTTCAACAACATTTCGTTCAGGCCCTCGTCGTTCGTTTGCTGCTGCTGCGTATTCGACGCCATTTCGCGCTGGTCGTCGGTCACGCCGCTGTTCTCGCTGTCACGACTCTGTTTTCGCTTATTCATTCGACGCGTTCTATTGGCCGTTTGTTCGATTTGCTGTTTCAACGCTTCTTCCGTCACCACGCTTCGCGATCTCGTGTCTGTTCTTCTAGGCGGTGGCGTATGCTTCAGCCGCGGCATACCACCTTTCCGATCGCTTTGTTCGCAGCGCTCCTCGCTGCGTTTCGCACGTTCGTGCGCTCCCCGTCACTTTAACTATTCGACGTTACTCGATTCGTTTCGGTATATCTCAACGCTCGCCAAATCCGTGCTGCCCTTGCAACGTGTTTGTCACGGAATCGCTCTGCCCGATCGTTACATACGCAATAGTCGACTCCCACGTTCGTTTGACGCCCGTTGTTTTCGATCTGGTCTCGCGTTTTCCGAATTTTCACCCTTCGAATCTTCGCGTCTTTGCTCGTCAGTGACTCTGCTTCCTACTCAGCGTTTTACGCTCGGTTTTGCGTTCCGAACTTCCGTTCGTGATACGCGTATTTTCTTTATTTGAAAGAAAAAATTTTGGATTTTTCAGGCCTCTGGCCTTTGTTCTTTTCCTTCGGATGGTAAGTTTACTGTATTTCAGCCCTCGGGCTTATCACAGTATCGTGTACCTCGCTCCCGCGTTGGTACCACGGTCCGCTTACTTCTAAGCGCTTTGCGCTTACTACCCTTCACGCTATGCTTTACTCGATTTACAACACTGCTCGCTCCGCCGCGCAGCTTCGGAATCGCCCAAAACGCCCGTACCCTTATTCACGCAATTCGGTTATGTCACGATCGCTTTCGCGTTTTCGCAACTCGCGTCCTATAGGTGCACGTTGTTACGGCATTTTTTTCGCGCGTTTATCCATTTTACGCTTACGTCGGTTCGGATTATAACGGCTTGATACGAGTTTAGCGGATTTTCGGGATTTATTCTAACGCGATGCGTCGGCAAGACAATTTGCTGTGCTCGACGACTTATTCTCTGCTTGCTCTTCGCGACTCGTCGCGTAATTTATTTTCGCTGCGCCAGCAAGACATTTTGCTGTGCTCGACGTCTTACGCGCTTAGCGTGCCTCAGCACTAGATTCGTTTACCCGCGCACGGGTTTTCCGATGAGAGCCGGCCGTTTTGTGACCAGTCTCCCTTTTTGCATTACGCTTACTTCTCAACGGCTTGCGCTACCTTCGATCATACGGAGTCGCGCGAAACGTCGTTCGCGTGTTCGGGACATTTGTTACGGCCGCGAATCGTCGTGCGTTCTACGCGAGCCTGTCACCACTAACGGAACGTTGTAATACGCTTCTTCGAACGCGGTGCCCGTCCTTTCGGCCGATCTACTAATCACGCTCCACCTTATCTTCACCCGTTTCCCTTTCGCGTCTCGTACGCTTACTACTCCGCGGTTTGCGTTACCTTCGATCACGGGTACGCGCGAAACGTCGTTCACGTGTTTGGCGCAGTTGTTACGCACGCAAAGGATTGCTTCTTCTTCGCGCGCCTGCTACCACTAACGGAACGTTGTTACACGCTTCTTTGAACGCGATTCCCGTCTATCGCGATCTACTCATCACGCTCCGCTCTCCTCGCATACTTCTCATTTGCGACTTCTTCACTTTTATTACGCTACATTCGCTGTTTGTGCAGCGCTTTCGGCGCTCGCTCCGCGTTTCCGCGTACCGCTGGGTAATCAACCCTTTACGCTTACCACGCTACCTTCGATTCACGAACTCGCGCGAAACGTCGTTCGCGTGTTCGGCACAGTTGTTACGCACGCAAAGGAAAGCTTCTTCTTCGCGCGCCTGTTACCACTAACGGAACGTTGTTACACGTTTCTTCGAACGCGTTGCTCGTACTCCCGAATCTACTAATCACGCTTCGCGCTTTTGCAACGGTCGCTTCGTTTTCGCTTCGCGCTTGGCACGTCCCAGCTCGTGGATTCTCGCTCACGCTTATTTCGCGGGATTACTTACTCGTAGACACGTCATCTGGAAACGACACACGTAATTCGGCCCGTACAGTCCTGTCACGGTCGCCAGTGTTTGCGGGTTGTAGCCCTGGCCGTGCGCCCTAGCTATCGGATGCAGACGTTCCCCGTGTCGTCACGCACATCGCCCCGACAACGCATCCCCAAGATTACCGTTTTTCGCGTTTTCTCCCCTACTAACCACTGTAGCCGGACGAAGGATCGACATTAACCACACGCCCTCGAGATCATTAATTATCACGGTCGCCACTCGATTTTAACCTAGGCCTATCGAGAAAGATACTGATGAATGACCAACCTTTCGCTGACTTTGCTAATTCCCCTCTCTACGACTCTGTTTCAGCCCCCATCTGTCTCCGGATCGACCCGCTGGACATGTTGGACCTCTCCGCTCAAGGGACTTCCTTCGCTTCTGCTGGACAGCACCGCTTGGCTGGGCCTCAGCCTCTGTGCGTGTTCGTCGATGGAGGATTTCGGGAGGCCGACAGGCGAGATTACAATTTAGGATAGGTAAGTCTTTGCAGGTTGTCTCGGATTGAATGATAGTCGTCACACGTATGTTTTCGCAACAAGAGTTAAGTTATAAGTTATTTCTCTTTGGTTCAGTTACGTTACATGGACGCGCGTCGAAGATTGTGTGTGGCTCGACCAATCATTGTTATGGTGCTAATGCGGATCCACGCACCCATCAAAACAAAACAAAATAATTTATTCCCCTGGTCGGGCCAGGCACTTAGTGCCGCAAAGAAAATGAAATTGATTGTGGATCGCGGTGAGAACTTATAGTCTAAATGGGCCGCTGCCCAGCGACCGCTGTCGCATATCTTATTGAATATAACGCCGGACGGATGGGCTGATTAACTTTATTATTACAAACTATATTTACATAGGAAAAGGTAAAAACTTTCCCATTGCCGTCCTCGGAACGCGTATGATACTTAAAGTCGTTCTGAGGATGTCCCCCTTTCGTCTGCCAGATCTCCTTCTTCACTGACCGGGCTGGCGAAGTCCGGCTCGTCCTCATCTGGCTGGCCCCATGGCCGCGCCGGCATGGCGGTGATTGTCACCGTGTCAGTCACGGTGACTCGGGTTATCTCAATGCGATACGCGCTGTCGAACGCTTCGGCAGCGCGTCTTATCGCCTCGATTTCGGCGGAAGAGCCCCATAGGCGCGCGTCTCCCGCCGATGGCACAGAGTGCCGTGCAACCTGTCGACTTACCATTGTCGGCGACGGCGTGCTTCGCCGGCTCCCCTCGGCGACTGGCCGCGGTTGCGGCGCTGCTTGTCGTTCCGCTCGGCTTACCTCCTCCGGTGTCAGTCGGGTGATGACCACCCTAGGCTGGCTGAGTACTTGGCCGCGCACCGTCTTAGTGCACGGCTTCATACTCCCCGTCGATTCCTGGTCGTCGACGATGTCGCGCCTGGAGTCCAACTCCGACAGGGAAGTCGTGCACTTGAGATCGCTTCGGGCTGGTCGCTTGGCTGCTTTGCGCTTCCTCTTCCGGTTGCGCCGCTGTTGCCGTTTGATGCGCTCTTCTTCCTTCGGGTCCTCCCGAAGTTGGCTGCGCAGCTTGTCTTCGGCTCGCCGAGCCGCCTTCCGCTGCCGTATGGCCATTGCCTCGCGACACTTTGCGAGGTCCTTGCCTCGACCTCGCAACGGTACCATCTTTCTGGCAGGTATTGCCAGGTCGTCACTGTCGTCACTCGACGGCACCATGACGGTGATCAAATTGACCCCCGCGCTGACAGTCCTTGGTGACTCGGCTGTCTCGCTATCAGTCGGCTGTGCGGCACGCGTCTGTGTGGCGCTCGTCGAGGGTATCTGCACATCGGGTACCAAAGTCGCAATTTCCTCGTTCCGCATTAGCGGTTCTTCTTTGATCTCCAGCGGCATCACCGGCGTGGCAATACCGCTATCCCGAGGCTGTTGGTCACGTGCCACCATGACCCCGTCTTGTTCCTCAATCCGCCAAGTCTCACCTGGCTCGCGCTCTCTCTCTTCATCGAGCACCGAGGTTCTAATGTCTGCTCGGCCGTCTCGAAAATCCATGGTAACTCGGAATGGCCGCCGAGTACCATCTGCCTGGAATGGCCACTTCGCACTCGTCACGATGTTGACGGTCGCGACGTCCTCCTCCTCATCTTCTCCGCGCACTGGGATTGACGGGGTGATTTGCACCACGTCCCCTCTCATTCGTCCGCAGTCTGCCATCTCCTGGATGAGGTCGCGCAATATGTCGCGCTGTGCCTGCACCTCTTCCCGCGAGTACGACTGATTCGCCGGGATGGTACGCATAAAGGCTTCGGCCCCTTCCAGCACTTCGCGTGCGTGGCGCATGTGCATCGCGAAACGTCTATGATTCGCAATGACTCTGGCTGCCGCCCGGACTCGCAGGTGTAATTGTTCCGGCGTCAGCTCGTCGATCGGAATATCCGATATCTCCTTCGGCTGCGTCGTCCCGTCCTTGTCGGCCATCTTGGATATCTCCTTGATCGGCGTCGAAGTCGTCGGTTGTCTCTGCAGCTCCTTCCGCTCACCGGCTCGGACCTCTCCACTCGTACAGTCTCTGCCGCTTGTGAGCCGTCTCTCTGCTACGTTCGCCAAAGCGACTTTTCCACTCGCGCACTGGATCGCTATATCGCTTGGAACCTTGAATCGAACCCTATCTAAAACTACGCGAATTTGCGTGAAATTATTTGCTCGGACACTCCCGTCGCGCACTGACTCGATCTTATGCTCCGCGCGCGTCTTATTCGCGTGATCTTTTCCGCGTTCGCGTCCGTCTCGATTCGCGGTCTCGCGTCTTCCGACGTTCTCTTCCGACGAACTCCCGCTCGAAAGTGTTCGTCGCGCGCGTTGTCCGCACTTAGCGAAACGTGCGAGTTGCCACCGATCTTGCGGTCGGCTAGTTTTATCACGCCGTTTATGGTGTGATTCACTATGCTCTCGCTTCTTCCGGCGAACACTCCACCGTCTTCTCTTTCTACCCGGTCTCTGTCGGAGTACTGGCGATCGTTCGTATACGATCTCGATCGATGTGTCCGCTTTGCTCGGACTTGTCGTCGTCTCGCGTGTCGGTTTCTCCTCGTCGGTGTGTCTTCCGGTCGGTGTCCCCACTGACGTCATCGAAGTATCCCTCGTTGGCGGTGTTGCTTCCTCGTACTGACTATTCTTCGGACATCGGTAAATCGCATTTATCCTTGGCCCTTTGTGCTCCCCGTCATTCGGGAGTTCTCGCTCCCCGTCATTCGAGCGTTCTCGCTCCCCGTCATTCTCGAACAATGCTCTTCGTACGCGGCTCCTGCCTCGTCGATCGGCTTGTTCGGTCAATTGCCGGATACGTGTGGCAATCTTGCTCATCATTTCGGTTATTACGAGGAACATTCCTGGTCTCCCGCGTAACGGTCTTCGACCCTTCGCGTCGATTTCCGCCCCTTCGATCATCTCGCGATGAAACTCGATGAGTCCGTACGTCGCCGCATGCTCTTTCGTTTTCTCCCAAGTTTCGTACGTTCGCGCATATTTCACTCGGGTAAATGGGTCGCATGTTAAAGTTAATCCGTATTTCAAATGGAAATCCATGCCAAGTATTATATCGAACGGCGCTTCCGTTATCACGTAGTATTCGTGCTGGTATCTTTGTCCGTCGTACCAACACATGAATCGCACCCGTTCCGTTACCGAAGCCCCGTCGTTACTAAAGGCCCCTTTCAATTTCATCGGCTTTATCGGGATTTTCTCGAATTTTTCGCCGGTTTTACTTAGTCTGTCGTACGCGTCGCGCGTGATAGCTGTTATCTGCGCTCCCGTATCTATCACCGCTCGGGCTTGACTCGCGCCGATTTTCAACTCTATTATCGGTACATCAGCGTACTCACCGTCACCGATGGTCGACTTGACGATCCATTTGGCAATCTCGTCGATCGTCTCCTCCATCCATGTTGCCGGGTCGCTCAGCTGTTGTGGTTGCTTCGCGTCCTCCTCGGGCTGTCGCGTTATCGTGCAACATTCCCGCTCGGCTTCGTCTGACTCGGCGCTCGGTGTCGCCGTGTCCTCGTTCTCGTTCTCAGACGGCACGTCACCTGCCGTGATGGCCGCCACTTTTTGGTTGTCGGGTCGGTATCCCGACTTCAACACTTCTTTTCGGGGATTGTTTTCCCGGTCACGCGTGTAGCGCGTCACCTTCGGCTTGGCCTGACTGTCATCGCTGTCGGGCTCCTCCACGATGTCGACTTCCGTACGGGACTTACCGACGGTCGGGTCCGCCTTACGCCAGCTGGCAGACTTTGTTTGCGGCGAACTAGTCGTCGCGTCGCGTCTGGCATAATTGTTGGGGCGTCCTACCTCCCGCGTGCCTTGATTTCGGTTTGCCGCTCGTTGGTTATTTGGATCCGCACGATTCGTCGTTGGTCCGTCGCTTGGTCTTCGCACTATTGCGCGCAATTTGCGTGTTTCACGCTCATTTTCCAGCGTGTCCAGCATCTCTATCATCTCGCCGACGGTTTTGGCAACCGACGGTCTTAACTCTCTCGATATATCTTGGTCAAAGTGCTCGCGTAGAGTCTGCACTAATTCCTCATCCGTCATCGGTGGTCTTAGCGTTTTAGCTTGTCGCGCCATGTTGAGCGCGTACTCGGTCATCGATCTCGCTCCGGGTTTGTACTTACCGAAGTAGATCTGATGCCGAAATCGCATCTGCGCTTGGCAACCCCAAAAGTACAGACGGAATTGTTCCTTCACGTCGCGTATGTTCTCTGCGTATTGCAGCTCGAACCACTGACTTGCAGCTCCTCGCATACATTTGCCAAAATAATGTAGCTGCTCCTCTTCGGAGACTCCTTCGTAGTTCGCTAATTTTTCGAACTTCTCCAAAAATATGATCGGATTTTGGGGATCCGTCTTCCCCTTATAGGTGAGATCTTCGAATGGACTTTTGATCCATCCTCCTCTCGGTAGTCTGGCGTGGAGTGGCGTCAGGTCCAATTGTCCGCCCTTGGGCCGGTCCCCGTCACTGTA
Organism: Temnothorax curvispinosus; assembly: GCF_003070985.1. NCBI lineage: Eukaryota > Metazoa > Arthropoda > Insecta > Hymenoptera > Formicidae > Temnothorax > Temnothorax curvispinosus. The sequence continues at coordinate 10,824 of NW_020214321.1, forward strand.
CGTCCGTGAGCCTGTTTTTGTCGGGGGGATATCCCCTCGCAGACCGCGGTCCGTATTCGGTGTTGCGGCGAGGTCCCGCAATTGTTGCACAACCTGCTGCGTCTCCTCCAATTGCGCCTGTAACTGTTGATTCTGAGCTAAAAGCTTCAGTTCATTTTCGGTTGGATGCTGCTGCTCCATCATCGCGGTTTTCTCCGCACTGAGGTTGATTGCCTCTGTTTGATTTTCGACCGTTAGAAGATCGGTGATCTCCGGTCGTTGTTCGTCTTCTTCGCTAGTCTGTCCGTCGACTGGGCGGTCAACGTTCGACTGCTCTTCTTCAATCGGCCTCCTGGACCGGGTTTGTATTTGCGGGGGAGTTCTTTCCACCGTCGACATGCGTGCGATTGTCGCTCCGCACCTCCTATTACGTCCGCCTCTTACCTTGGGCCCTATCGTGCCGAGGTATCGGGCTCGATCAGCGGGTTTCGAACTTGCCTGTTAACGCCCGGTGCGATCTCGGTACGCGTTGTTATAGGCCGTCGTCAACGACCTCGCGTCCTTCGTCGCCCGTTGTTATGACGTTGCAGGACGGTCTCTCTGTTTCCTTTCCACGCTATCAGATCGACTCTTTACTATGTTCCACGACCCCGCAGAGTCCCACGCCGCCGTCAATTTTCTACCAAGTATCGCACGACGTACGCGTCTAACTATTCCCGTGTTGATCCCCTTGGCCGGGAGATCCTTAATTATTCTCCAACTCCGCAGAGTTCCCACGCCGCCGTCGATTTTCTCCTAAGTTTTGTACGACGTGCGCGTCTAACTATTCTTCGCTCTTGATGCTTGTATGGTCCTCCGACTGTTTGCGCCCTTGCACATCCGTACACGTTTTGCGTGATTTGGTTATGTCGCGTCGACGCTTATCGGGCCGTGCGGCTTCACGCACTTTGTGCACGTTGTTGTGATGCGTTTGCGCTTGTGTGTCGCCTCACCAAAATTTGCATTCGTCGAGCAATCGTATGACGTGTCGGGTTCGCCCCGTTGCACCGTCTTTGATTTCAGTTGCAACTCGTTGCACTAAGTTCCACGACCCCGCAAAGTCCCACGCCGCCGTCAATTTTCTACTAAGTATCGCACGACGTGCGCGTCTAACTATCACCGTGTTGATTTCCTTGGCCGGGAGATCCGTGATTATGCTCCAACTCTGCAGAGTTCCCACGCCGCCGTCGATTTTCTCCTAAGTGTCGTACGACGTGCGCGTCTAACTATCGCCGTGTTGATTTCCTTGGCCGGGAAATCCGCGATCATCTCCTATGGAAGACCCACACTGGCACTATGCAGTGAGATCCGTGACTTTCATTTCTCTCAGCTTCGTTCACACGTTTACGTGTCCTGTCACGGTCGCCATATTTTTTCTGGGAAGCTCGATTTTAACCCCGCCGAAGCATTGAGGTATCGGCACCCTGGCTGTTCCGTCTCTCTGTTTAGGAAAGCCGCAGGTCCTTCTCACGTGTGGTTGTGCGACGAGCTGGAGTACGACTTGAACGCCCCCTATACTGTGACCAAACGATGCATAATCGGGCCACGGGGTACGCTATTTTGTCCTATTAGTCATCGGTCGCCACTCGGTTTAACCTTTATATACCGAGAAGGTAGGTATTCGTAATGAAAATCAGCCAAAAAGTGAACAATTTGTTTAAACAATTTTATTTTTCAATCCCGCCACAACTGCTCGATAAGCATCGCCTGAGCTCTGAATACCGCTAGGTATGACCTCAATCGGCCAGCCAGGGATACCTGTTAGCCGGACAGCTGCTTGATCAGGTAATATCCCCTTAACCCTTTGACCTTTCGAATTCCCGCCACGGTTGCCTCCTCTGGGATGCTCTGCCAATCATTTCCACTATCGATCATTCATCTACCTCATCCGTGGAACCATGATAGCCGGACAACCGCTTGATCGGCTAAGTCCCGACATTAATATAAGTAAAACGCCACTAATTCTCTTTTATTTTCAGGTTTCGTCGACAGCTGCTTCATCACCATCGCCGATGTCGTAGATCACCGCTACTCACCGATGTCTAGGATCAACGCGTCTGGGAGATAGCCGGACACCCGAGAACTGTCCGCGTAACTACAACTAATATCAACTTTTTTCAGGTTCCCGCCACGGTTTCCTCATCAATGGCCTCCCCTGAAGTAGAATCTGTGATGACCTTGAAGATCGGACCACGCTATCACCACGATGGCCGGACAGCCGCTTGTTCAGGTAAGTTTCCGGGTAAGTAATGATATTTTCGTTTGTATTTTTGCAAATAACAATTGGTTTTATTGTTAACGATAGTTGCACAATGTTGGTGATTCACAATTAACGATTGCCACATAAGATGGCGGTCGCACGTCTCGCAAAGTGCGAATTCGCGATTCAGGTACGCGAGACCCGTACGTCTTTCGTATCGACGTCACGTAACGCTGTTGGCGGGCGTTCCCGTTTGTTATAGCCGCTGAGGTAGTCTTAAATATCGTATTCCGTTTCGCGTTCGCGAATATTCTTCTACGATACGCCGGTATAATACGCGCGAGAGTGCTACCTTCGAGCGACCACGAGAGACTGCCTCGAGAAACGTTGCTCTCTCGGGCTCCCTACCACCGAGTTTTTCCCCTTCCATATGGGTCTCGGCCGCTTTCACCGCTCTGGAAATTTCCATGCTACGTCTTAACAAAAGGTGTTTACGCGTTTCGGCACACCAGGTGTGCACCAGATGTTCGCGATGGAAATTTCCAACGCTAGTACACTATATGCGTTGCGCTCTTTCGACTTCCGGGTAGCAACAATTTAGCTTTTACAATATTGACCTTTGGACGGCGCCGACCTATGCGCAAGGTCTATTCGATGTCCCTGACCTCGATTCCACGCCGACTTCCTGGAGAAGACGTCCGGATCGTGTTTAAAACGTCCGCCGATGGCGTCGACCCAGATGCCTACTCTTTAGGCCCTAATTGATCGTATTCCGGCCCTACTTCCTGTAGCCGACGTCTACAACTACTAGTTGTCCGGACTGTCCGGACAATCCCCAGTTAGGATGGTCGGATTTTGATCGCGCTTCGATATTCGGGTGTACCAGGTGTCCCTGGTGACGCAATCCTAGCTTTTGTCATCTGTCCGGCAAACCGGGTGTTTGCGCGGTCAGATCGCAATCGCGATTGATTCGGACGTTTTCTCGACCTTCCCCGAGAACGCATATTTAATTTCACGCCGGTCCGACGCTCGGTTCAAGATATCGGGTCTGTCCGGCAAACCGGATGTTTGCGCGGTCAGATTTCGCTCGCGTTTGACTCGTATGTCTTATCGACGTTCCCTGAGAGAGCATATCAGCTCTCAGTTCGTTCCGACGCTCGGTTTACGATCTTAAGTCTGTCCGGCAAACCGGATGTTTGCGCGGTCAGATCTCGCTCGCGATGGGCTTGTATGTCTTATCGACGTTCCCCGAGTGAGCATCTCGACTCTCAGTTCGCTCCGACGCTCGGTTTACGATATCAAGTCTGTCCGGCAAACCAAGTGTTTGCACAGCCAAATCGCGTTCGCGTTCGGTCTCTGGGGTCTGTTCGTACCCCCGAACATGCATATTTCATGCCGCGACGCTACGACGCTTCGCTTGCCAATTAGCCCCTTGTCCGGCAAACCATGTGTTAGCGCGGGCGGATCGCGTTCGCGATAGTCTCCAGAGGTCGGAGAAGCCTCCCTCTGGCGGCAGTTTAAGTCTTTTGGCGCTGCGTCGCCGCGTTCGTCATTCGGTGACGTGTCCGGCAAACCTGGGGTTTGCGCGATCGGATCGTGTTTGCGATAGTCTCCCGAGGTCGGTGAAGCCTCCCTCTGGCGGCAGTTCAAGCCATTTGGCGCTATGGCGCTTCCTTACCTTGTTTTGCCGGATGTCCGGCAAACCCCATGTTTACGCGGTTGGATCGCGCTGATTCTCGGATGATCCTCTCCTGAGGATGTCAGGAGTCGGCATCTCAACTCTCGTTCACCTAGCGCGCGTTTTACTCGAACTTCGCGTTCGCGCGTCGAAGATTGTGTGTGGCTCGACCAATCATTGTTATGGTGCTAATGCGGATCCACGCACCCATCAAAACAAAACAAAATAATTTACTCCCCTGGTCGGGCCAGGCACTTAGTGCCGCAAAAAAAATGAAATTGATTGTGGATCGCGGTAAGGACTTATAGGCTAAATGGGCCGCTGCCCAGCGACCGCTGTCGCATATCTTATTGAATATAACGCCGGACGGATGGACTGAATAACTTTATTATGAAAGGGGATAACTATGTACAGGTTCCGTCCTCGGAGCGTCTTATCGCCTCTTAAAATCGTTCTGGGAATGTCCCCCTGTCGTCGGCTGCATCGCCTTCCTCGCTGGACGGGCTGGCGAAGTCCGGCTCGTCCTCGTCTGGCTGCTCCCATGGCTGTGCCGGCATGGCGGTGATTGTCACCGTGTCAGTCACGGTGACTCGGGTCAGCTCAATGCGATACGCATTGTCGAAAACTTCGGCAGCGCGTCTTATCGCCTCGATTTCGGCGGAAGAGCCCCATAGGCGCGCGTCTCCCGCCGATGGCACAGAGTGCCGTGCAACCTGTCGGCTTACCGCCGGCGATGACGTGCTTCGCCGGCCCCCTTCCGCTACTGGCCGCGGCTGCGGCGTCGCTCGTCGCTCCGCTCGGCTTATCTCCTCGGGCGTGAGACGTGCCAGGATCACACGTGGTTGGCCGAGTAGTTGGCCGCGCACCGTTTTAGTGCACGGCTTCAAGGTTAGGTTAGGTTAGGTTAGGTTAGGTTGTGACCGGACGGCACGTGTTGAGCCCGATTCCGGCGGATAATATTCCTATCAAACGGTCGCCACTCGGTTTTACCTTAGACTACCGAGAAGGTAAGTTCCCATCAACGCCCCGATTATTCGCAAGACGCCAATAGGAATTATTGGTTTCAGAAGGATGTCCCTGATGGATCACCGTTGCTGCTTCTCATCCCTGGATCCTCGCTTTACATCG
>NW_020214321.1:15857-18919 GCF_003070985.1 Temnothorax curvispinosus
ATCCCTGGATCCTCGCTTTACATCGCATACCAGATAGAGGTAAGTAATTATAAAATAATTATGTAATAATTATTTTATGTTTTGTTGCAGATTGACGCCCGGAATGGATCGCCGTTGCCGTTATCCGTCTCTGGATCCTCGCTTTACCTCGCATACCAGATAAGGATAAGTCCCGATAATTATGTTTAATTACGTACTAATTCGCTTCTCTTTTTTCAGTTCCCGCCTCGAATGGATCGCTGCTCTGTTGCTGCTCTGCTTCCCCGGATCCTCGCTTTACATCGCATACCGGATTGCCGCTGGACAACGTTGGATCATCGCCGAAGGACAAGGTAGGTAGAAGGTAAGTATCGATAATTTTTTATAATTAATCAGGAAAATTTGTTTCAGAATTAATTAATCTTTAATGCCACATCATCATTTCAACGTTACAGGCCGTTTCACAATATCATAAAGGTGTCTCACAACGCGAGTTTCTCGCCTCGGTGTGAACGTCGCTTTATTTTAATAAAGTTGCACAATTAATCGAATTGCGTATCTCGGCTTATTCGTTTAGTCGATACGATGCTTTTATTCCAGATAATTATTCCGATCGGAGGACTTTGTTCCTCGTGATTGTTAAACTATGATCACGCACTCGGCCGTGACCATCACTCTATTATACAATGTTCGTGCGCAGAATTAACGAACGAGTATTCGGTGGTTAAATACAATGATTAATAATGTCCGCACAATATTCCGTATCCGCGTGACCCAATGCCCGTGGTTGTTATATACTCGATAATTGCACTTTCACTAATTAACAATGTATCCGAATTTCAACTCGCGTATTGTTGCTAACACTAAATTGTATTTGGCAATTAATTGCCCCTCGCTATTGTTGAGACGAGTAATTTTACGCGATAGTACGCGGGAGTTCTCGGTTGTTAAGTATAACGCGTAAGCCGATCGTACAGAGTGTGATACGTGTATTCGCCACGGCTATACCCGAGAGACTGCCTCGAGCGGTCGCTCTCGCTTAGGCTCCCCACTTATGCCGGATCGTTCCCACTCCTCGGGACTCTCGCGATCGTCTATTGTTCGCGGCCGGCACATCTGGCGATATCATTCGAAAACAGGATGATTTTCACCATCCTCTCGCGTGACCTTTTGCGCATCTTTCACTTTTGCCCGTTCTAGAAGGTTCCCGTGGAAATTTCCACGCGCAACGCAGTGCGAGAACCTTCCTTCCTCGGTACCGCTGCACCAGGTATTCACTCGCGAAAAATGTTCGACGCGGACGACGTCGACCTATGCGCACCTCCTCAGAGATGCCCCTGAAGGTGAATCTGGGTGTTGTCCCTGTAGATGACGTCCGGGTGACGTCGATGTCGTCGGCCGTTGACGCCGACCCTCTGGCTAGGTTTCTAGGAAGCTGGTATCGCTGTTCCGGGCCCCTCTTCCCGTGGATGATGCGTATCCTGGGGATCTTTGTCGGAGCTCGACGTCGACCCCCTAGGTGGGTGTCCCAGGTCCTGGTATGGCCTTCGGATAAGCAAGTTCCTGGCGAAATTGTGTTTCGCCCGGATTTTGTCGGACAATGGCGCCGACCCCCTGGGAGGGTGTCCCAGGTCCTGGTACGACCGTCGGATCACTTAGTTCCTGGCGAAGATGTGTTTCGCCCGGATTTCGTCGGACAATGGCGCCGACCCTCTGGGAGGGTGTCCCAGGTCCTGGTACGACCGTCGGACCAATAAATTCCTGAAGAAATTCTGTTTTCCGGGGATTTTCACCGGATCATGGCGAGCACCCCCTGGAGCTGTGTCCCAGGTCCTTGGATGTCGATTGAGCCTGTTTGTCCTTGGAGAAGATGTTTTTGTCCACGGACTTGGCGTTTCCTTGGCGTCCACCTCATGAACGCGTGTACCGGGTCCGAGAGATGCTTCTCTGTGCCCCCGATACGGATTATCGCTCGAACTTCTTATCGGCGTTCCGCTTAAACGCGTTTATCCTTATACCGTTGTTATCGCCTAATCTTTACCAACAATCGGTAAATTACATCAGACCCTTTTCGGTCGGCGGTAAGTTAAACTATGAAATGAACGTGGTTTTGTACCGATCGGCCGGAAATAATTCGAAACTAAAATCTATGTGCGGTCTCTGCCGTCTTGCCGATCGTGTGTTTTATTGATACGCAAACTAAATCTATCAAGCCGTATAGGCTGTCAATACAACTTAACTCTATATTTTTTAACAACGCAGTAAGTGTAACCCTAAAATGATATTTCTCATGGCATAACTGAAAATATACTGAAACGAAAGTAACTGACAATTCTGTCACGCAAGTTGTCTAAACTAAATTAATATTACTCAAAAAATGGAAACAAAACGTGTATTTGTATATATACATGTGACAACTGACAAGCCGTCTCTCCCTACACCGGCTTCTCGGCTTAATCATCCTCGCTGTCACTTTCTCCCGACGGCGACTCGAAGTCGTCGGAAGGCTGTTCCACCGGACCGATCGGGAACCTATAATTGATGAATTCCGCGATCGATTCTGTAAGCGGAGGAAGCGCGGGAGTCATTACAGGCAACTGTAGTGCCGACATCAGCGGCGTGGGCGGCATACATGGGAGTTCAGTCTCCCTTGGCACGGACGTCGCTGCCGGGTCTGCATGAGGCGGCTGCGCTCCTTCCACCGCTCGTTCCTGCTGTGCCGCGCGTGGCTCCGCATCCGGCAACCTGCGCAGTATTACCCGGGGTGAGTGTTTAATCAGGCGACGCGGCTGTAGCGAAGTGCTCGGTCGCATACTCCCCGTCAGCTTGGCGCCGGAAGTCTCGTCCCGCGTCAAGCTTCGTTTTTCCTCGCGATTGCGGCGCTTCGCTTTGGCGCGGCGCTTGTCTTCATCGCGGCGTCGTTGACGGTCCGTCTTTTCGCGCTTTGTCCCGCGTCTCTCCGCCTCTTGAAGCTCGCGGTTGCGTTCGTTAGCCGTTTTCGCTGCTTTCCGCTCGCTTACCCCTATCACGATCTTCTCCTTAGGTTTCGTCGGGTGCTGGATCGTGTTTGACGCTGTGGCTCT
>NW_020214322.1:0-607 GCF_003070985.1 Temnothorax curvispinosus
TTAATGAATATCTATGATCCTATTTAAAACATAATTAATGATCTTGACATTGTAAAAAATCCTTGGAGGAAATTGTCTTCTTATCTCTCTTATCTCTGTTAGTTTGTTTTTCAGGTATCTTCTCGTTAAAAATTTTTACTATTAAAATATGGCGCAATAAAATTAGAGAGAGTTCTTGGAATGAATATAATATCTACGCATAAACGTCGAAATTTAATAATCTTGCAGTTTTGTTTGGTTCTCACGAAGACGAAAACTTAAGATGACACTAAATCATTATTTTATCGTTAAAAATCCAATTTACTCATACAGTTAATTATTATCGCGTCCGCGCGCGATTAATTGAAACCGTATAAAAAAAACCTTAACCCATTAGATGGATTCCCGTAAGTTGGTTACGTCCCCCGCACTTAAACTTTAATAAAGGCGAAAATTATATATCGGCGCTGGTAGTAAATATGTAATTATTAATGGCCATCAGGCACACGCATAATTATAACGAAAGCTTCGATAACGCTTTAATTGGAATCCTAATTGCGAGGACGAGTAAATGAAACCAGATATATACGAGCTGAACGTTGTTCGCTCGCCGATGACGACGTGGGGT
>NW_020214322.1:617-1132 GCF_003070985.1 Temnothorax curvispinosus
AATAATATAAAAGTTACAACGTATTTGCAATATACAAATAACGTATCTTTCTCAATTTTAAAGATATCTCGAATCCGCTTGCGCTATGTGTTTAGAATCCTTTGTAGTTGTTTGTAGTAACAATAATATCGTTTGTAGTTTTATCCATAAAAAAAACAAATATTAAAAAAAATTACTCTTACCCTAAATTGAGATATCTCACATCAAAATATTTTTCGTGTACTTCTTAATGTATCCGAACGTTTTCCGAAGAGTTCTGTTCATAAACATTTCTCTATTTTTCAAATAATTATCAGAAATCGGCTAGCGTGTCTCACTTATGTAGTCGTAAATGCGGCAATAACAATTATTTAAAAATTAAATAATTCTAATCGGCAGAACTATTTGGAAAACTATTTAGAATCGTTTGTAGTTGTTTGTAGTAACAATAATTTCGTTTGTAGTGGAATAATTTAAAAGTTGCAATGTATTTGTAATAAACAAATTACGTATCTTTGTCAATTTTAAAGATATCT
>NW_020214322.1:1232-1632 GCF_003070985.1 Temnothorax curvispinosus
ATTTGTAATAAACAAATTACGTATCTTTGTCAATTTTAAAGATATCTTGAATTCGCTTGCGCCATGTGTTTTAGAATCGTTTTTGTCAGACAACTACAAACGATTCTAAAACACGTGGCGCAAGCGAATTCGAGATATCTTTAAAATTGACAAAGATACGTAATTTGTTTATTACAAATACATTGCAACTTTTAAATTATTCCACTACAAACGAAATTATTGTTACTACAAACAACTACAAACGATTCTAAAACACATGGCGCGAGCGAATTTCAGATATCTCAATTTTGGGTAAGAGTGATTTTAAAAATTTTTCGTTATTTCGAAATGGATAAAACTACAAACGAAATTATTGTTACTACAAACAACTACAAACGATTCTAAAACACATGGCGCGAAC
>NW_020214323.1:0-11028 GCF_003070985.1 Temnothorax curvispinosus
ACAAAGAAAAAAAACGAAAACAGTAACATACTTTTCTATATCTGTACGATCTGTGAGATTACAATTATGCTTTGATTCCAAAATGTCATGCAAAATTAATGTATTTTTTGATCATTTTATTTTCAATAAATTACTTGAAACGGTTTACTTAATTATATTATAAGGATATGTCTTTATTGTTTTTAATGTCCTTATAAATATTTCATGAAATAATTTCTGATTGAGCAAGTAAATTCATCTGTGATTCAACTGTGTGGGGCCCTCATAGAAAGTTATGTCTGTCGGCCAAATATGGGCGCCGAGGCAGTCGATTCTGTTTCCATCCGGTTTCTTTATATACCCGACGACTTTACGTTACGCGCGACAAAAGTCCGCCGGCCCCGAGGAGTCGTCCGGGCAACAGCGAGATACTTTTGTCGATCGACTAGAGTCGACCGTCTACCGGGAGATCATGAACGCCCAGACAGTCGACGTCGTTGATGGCTGTGGGGGAAAAGGAGGATAGACGCACGCGAGTTTGTGGGTCATTCGCATTCGGTCGAGCTGGGTGCTACAGCACGGAGCACCGTGGAAACGTACCAATGAACTCCACGCGAATAGGTTGTCAGGAACATGAAAGAGTCGTACGTGTCTCTCTCTCTCTTTCTCTCTCTCTCTCTCTCTTTGGATGCGCGTAACCATTCGGACTGTCCCCCGTGCATGTGCAGCGTGCATTCGAATCACTTATCTATGAGTCTGTGTTAAATAGGCAATTTATATAATACAGCTCGTTCGCCGCTCATCCGAGCTGTCTCTATCGCTCGTTCGATCGCTAAGCGAGCGGTTGCCCTTCGGCGTCCCGTGGACCAACCACTCAGAACCGGAACCAGAACCTCGACAAGAGTAGTCCTCGAGAACACGAAAGAAGAAAAACACTCGAAATAATAAATCATCTCAGAATTTAGAAATATCTTGCTATTAAAAAATTTTTCTCATTTTTAATTATTAAATAATCGGCTTGATCAGGTCAAGAATCTCTCTCGGGGTTTCCGACTTGGTCCAGTGACCCTCCGCCGTTTATAACGAGTCGCGGTTCCGATCCGCCACGGCCGTGGGGAAAGAGAAAGAGAAGGAGATAGAAAGAGAGAACGGGTTGACCGCTCCGCTATCCGCGGGCCGAGAGATCCGCGGCCCGCGGCGCGTTCGTACGCGCGCGGCTTGCGAGTGCGAGTGCGTGGAAGGATAGTGGGGCGCAGTGATGCGCGGAGCGGCCACTCCGCAGCGCTCCCCTTTCAAGAGGAGCGCATAAGACGGCGGGAGGCAGGTCGGAGCCGGTGATCTCCGGACCGCGGACCGCGAGAGCGATGCAGCGCGCGGCGCGGTACTGCGCTCCGGACTCCGGACCGGCTCCTCGGCGTGATGCCGCCCTGTGCCGGGGGGTCCCCGAGAACTGGCCTGCTCCACGATCGACGTTTCCACAGACCACGTCATTGCGCGCGTGGAGGAACACCGGGCCGACGCGCGACGAGACGTCGGCGTCGACTGCGAATCGCGAGGAGAAGGGGAATGATGAAAATCCGACCCGCTGAAAAAGAAAATAATGATTGTCATCGTGTATGATTTTGAAACATGCTACACCCGACTGCCCCGACTGTCTTCCTCCTTTAGACTTTTGAGAGTCCCTCCAAATATCTCGCTGCTGTAATAAATTTTATTACGATATAATAAATTACGCATTGTCCGATATATGCATATATATGTGTGTGTATTATTCAGTTATTCAGACACATGCCACGTGGTCTTCCTGTGATCGCTTTGTTGTTTAATTTACTCATATGTTTACGTTTTGATATATGTACGTTTTAGTATGATCAATTTTATGACAAACATCGCACTGTGAATCATATTAGAATCTTCTAATTTAATGAAATATTGCCATATCAAACTATTTCGTCTACCGTGTTCCTTTGTGCACTTTATCAATTGTCTTGTAATGGATTAAATGCGTTCTTAAATGTTGCCAGTGAATTTCATCAATTTTCTTGCACATTTTACATTCTGCCTTAAAATTCTTTAATAAAGTATAGTGTTTCAATAAATAACTACTTAAACCATCTAAAATCTAAACTCTGCGTTGCCATCCTCTTAATGGTACAGCCTCTGTATCACTTAAATACGATACAAAAGCTATTTCACGAAGAAATGTCGGGAAACATATTTAACACATAATAAATACAAAGCGGATAATTACTCATTAAGGACATTTGTTCCTTTCGTCATTTGAGGCGAATTCTTAGATGAAGCTGCTGAGTCTATTTTACTGCCCGAATCATCAATATCGTTACTTGAACTTGAATTGGTTTTTCTATATTTATATATGGAGATCAAAGAAGTAAGAAATGTGCCATAACAAATTAGTTCTACTTATACACGCTACTTTGTTTAGAGGCAAAAATCGTTTTTAAAGCAATGTTTAATGCATAAAATTTATTTTTATATATTGTATAATAAATACAAAGCGAATAATTACTCGTTAAAATCATTTGTTCCTTCTGTCATTTGGAGCGAATTTTTGGATGAAGAGGCTGAGTCTTCCTGATGTTTCACTTCTTTTACAGTCGTATCTATATCTGAATCGCTGCTCGTGTCATCAACTTGGACTGGTTCTCCTACATTTATATTCAGAGTGATTAATGAAGTAAGAAATACAATGAAGAAATTAGTTCCAATTGTGCACATTATTCTGAATCTATTAAGAAATTTTATTATTCAGACATTTAGAAACAATTAAGTGTCTAACTCAAATATTTTACAGATTTGATAATTTTTGATCATAAATACTATATAATTATGATATATAGGTATGCCTTGATCAACACTCGTATCTCCGCTACATTTTCTTTAGCTATCGATTGTTTCATTATTGTCAATTTTATATTTTTCAATATTTTAATTAATTTTTTAATGTACTTACCCATGAGATTTATTCAGATGAGAAACAAATGTATTATATATTCCATCTTCTTGCTTAAATGGATGACCACAGAGTTTACATTTCCCCATAATATCATCATTCTTATTAGTTATTAAGTAATCCCATCTCCAATCGAGTCTTTTATCTTTGTGCTCTGTTTCTGTTAATTCGTTTTCATGTACATTATGCAAGTGGTTATGTAACGCACGCGGGCGTGTAAAATCAACTACCGCAAAACAATTACGACATTTTGCCGCATAATTCGTTAATTTTGAGAAATGTTTCCGTACGAAGCGACGTACCGGGATCTTTTCTTTATTCACATCATGTTCCATATTATGTACGGATTCTATAATATGATGTACGAAATTATATTCTAAATGATGTTTGCGTGATAAATGCTTTTTTAATTGTATCATTATTTTCTCAAACGTTGAAAACCTTTTACTTTTATATACAAAAATCGCGTCACAATATTGGCACATTAATGTAGGAATGTAATGTTCAAGCACAAAATCATATTCTGTTTTCTGCTTTGCCATTATAACCGTTTTGCGAACCGTATTGCGAAGCACTAGATACTAAATACAGAGGTACAGAAACCACGTGAAGAACCGCGTTTACGAAAACAGCGGTGTGACACTCGTCAGAACGTAAATATTGATATGTAGTTTGAATCCGTCTAATTGTCAGATCACAGCTCTACTTCTTATATCGATCACTTATTTTAAACTTATATTAAAACACAATGCTTTACAATTAAAAAACGAAACTAGCTTTATATACATATGGCAAAAATTAATGTCATTATTTTACAATTAATATAATCTTAGAAAAGTAATGAATATTTAACTAAATTTAAAACGGGTTTAAAACATTTAAAGTTTAATCGGAAAATTATTGTGTAATGAACTCTGTTTGGATTGTTCATTTCATCATTTGTTTAAATGCATATGATATTATATCATGTACAACTTCCTGTTTATGTTGAAAAAATTTACATCGGGAAATATTACTTTACACGCAGTATTTAATGTATCGGCAAGGTCAGCATAAATTAAAAATTCTGATTTACTCTCCACCGGTCGAATAAATATTATCTGTTAGTGACATTTATATCGTTGCTTTTAGTTTCGTAAGAATATAATAGAATGTACTTTATCGTATCTATAATTCTTCGTTAGTTCTTATATATTTCGACGTTATTTATATTTTGCACGCAATTTGCTATTTTTCCTGACTTTGATAGTGAACGGTCTCATCATCGCCGTTTCGTTCTTCTTCATTCACGGCGCAGGAAGCAGCGGAGGAGAGTGTCAGCCGTATAGGTACGCGCAACGCGACGGTTCGCGCGGAGAGAGGGAGAAAAAAAACGGAGCTAAGCGGAGCTGTGTGATTTCGGATCGGCGGGAACCGGCCTGTTCCGTCTTAGGATGCTCGCCTGATCCTCGGGGAGCCTCGCGGTGTAGAAACCGGTCAAGGAATGCGTGTAACGCGTGTACGTACACGTCACGCCCACTCGTCGTCCCCGTCACGTACGAGGCTCGACGGTGTTCGCATACGCGCTCCGCTGGCGGCCTGCGCGCGTGTTGCGCGTGTCGCCGCGCCGTATTGCCGTATTGTCGTATACACGTCGGCACGCCACATACGTGGTCGCACGAGGCCGATCACGAGCGTGTGCGGAGCGACGCGGACGCAACGACATGACGCGCGCGCGGACCGGAGACGCGCACGTGCGTCTCCGCGTGCGTGCGCGCGTGCACCGACACGGAACACGCGGCCGAAGACGATTGTCGGAAGCCGAGCGAGCTGCCAGGAAACTAGCAAGAGCGACAAGATTCGCTCTAGGAATTTCGCGGCGGGAGGGGATAGTTTGTGGCTCGGGGGTATCTCTAGTTAATAGTTGAGATGCACCGAGATAAAATATAAATAGAAGCCTTGATCCTCTCTCGATGCACTGTCATATATTGATTATTCCATAAAATACATTTCGTTGGATACACTCGTTAGAAGTGGACGTGCTAAAGGACACAAAATAATTAATTTATGCGTTGATATTCATTCGCGTAATTTATCCTGCGCGACAAATGTATTGACGACTTCTAATCATGAAAGAATTATAAAACTTGATTCGTTCTTTTACGAAAGCACAGAACATATAGTTAAATGTGAAACGTTCCTAATAACTTTACGTTACGATTATATTCATTTAAAAGGGTCGTGTTATACAAACAGAATATTTCTAACGGCGATAAAAAAGTGTAAATTCTATGAATTATTTTCCAAGAAGTATTTTTCTCGTAGCCCCGAAGTTTTGTCCGGCTTGTGTAGCTCCCTTATTAGTACCAGCTTGCAGGCCGATGAGTCCCTCGCCAGCCCTCAACTGCTCCTCCGTGAAGGCCCTCTTGTTCTCCTCCGCTGGCTTCGGACCCAGCCAGGGACCACGCCATTCCGGATGCTTATATGTCTGTAAATTAGCATAAAGAATGCACATTTTCCTCTTTGATTACCTAATATAGTTAAAATGGTAAGACACAATCTTAAAGTACATGCTTAATTCACAGATATTAATTACTCCAGATTTGCAAAACAAGATTCTAAAAATGTATCATACATATTTATCCGAAACATCTTTCTTAAAGGAATCTTCAGATTTTCTAAATGCAATAAAGTATCAATTTAATATACAAATAACAAGATGACGAGGCTGTCGTTAATTAATTACCGTCCGTCCGATAGCGAAGATGGTATTCGTCACTTGAGCAATATTTTTACGTTCAATCAGGTCGACAGCTTGGAAGAGATCAACGTCGGGTACTCCATATTTCACACAGGCTTTCTGGAACCTGAAAAACAAATCAAAACACACACTTTTATTAATATAACCAAGTATACGTTACATAAATTCGATAGAGAGATGAAAGACGTTACATAGTTTCGCACGTTTTAATTTAATAAACGGAATATTTCTAAAAATTAACGCGGAAGAGACATCGAAGAATCCCTGCGATAAGGAGGAGTCGTGGGACACACCATGACGGCAAGTCTGAAGTCGGAGGGAAGACAAAGGCGGGGGAGAAACAAAAGAGAAGCACTCCTTTATACGGCTGTTCGCCTGGGCATCGCCTTGAGCTAGTGACGCGCTTCTATTGTTCGGTCGCTAATTATCGCCGCTTGGTAATTAACGGGTTGTGCGATACGCAACCGCTTGGGAGGTACGACAAGGCGATGGCCTTTGTTCTCCGCGCTGCAGAAATGACGTGTCGCGTGTGCCTGTTTAACAGGATAGCAGAATCACCCTCCGTTTCCAGCGTCGAAGACAATGTCGTCGCCTCGTCAATCACGCTTACCGCGAATGCATCGCTCTCGTAAACGCGAGATCATTTACACATAAAAAATACGAGAGTTCGCCTAATTCACGAAATTTACATTTGTCATTCTCACATATCGTCATTAATACTCACATCAGTTCGAATTTTTTTACCAAAGGCGATTTCAATCTTTCAATCTATACTAATCGCGCTTGCAGAAGAATTAAAGATGATCCATGAAAGACTGTAATGTTTTCAGCTTCGCGCCGGATGATAAACGTGGGATGTAAAGGCGGATGGAGTCGCGTCCGTAGCGTCGCGCGAGAAAGCACTTGACACAGTTGACACGTGAGAAATATTTGGCATACGCGCTAAACATACCGTCGCGTATTTTAGCCTGCTCATTTTGATGTGTTCCTGACGCTTGACGCGTCTTCCGCATATGAGGCACTGAATAACGAAGCGTTTTATCTTGCGCGACGAGTGTCGTGGAGTTAAATCAATTCAAGAAGAGAGACGTGTCGTGTCGACCCTCTTAAACGAGACTTTACGTTTTCCAAGCTCGACGAGAGCATACGGAAGAGTACAAAATTTTTAATATGCTTTGTGATACATTGTTTTATTATAGGAAGCTCTAACAAAGTGGAAATGCATACATAGTATTTTATATAGTAATACTAAATGCATTTAATTATAATTATAATGACTATATATATATTTATCAAAAAAATATACATATATATAATCTATATATATTTATGTAACAAATGTGATATGTAATATACATTTCTTATATAATCATATATGAATAATTACATATTTAAAATTATACATTAAATAATTATTAGAAATAATATAAAATAATATAAAAGTCGCTGGTTTCGTACGTCTCGCGTAAGAGTCATGTCGGAAGAAGCGCGAAGGAAGAAAGACTAGAAATTTTAACAATAAATAGACATTTTATTGTTGTTCCCACAAAATAGCGGACTATTTCGTCAGAATCTATAGCTGCACTGCGTATCGATCAAGCGTGGACCTGTTGCACTCGTCAAGCAGAGAGCGTGAGGCAGGTCAGTGCTCACGAGCGGTCGGTCTATCAGAGCCGCATGAGGGGGCCTCGTCTCCGCGCCGGTCGCGCGGCACGCGAGGTCCCTCCTCGCCGTGCAGCCGGTGCAGCGCAGCGGTACGCGTGATCTTACACGTTCCGCGAAGACGCGACGCGCGGTAGGTAGGTGGCCGGTGGGTATCGGCGGTGGTGGCGGTGGTGGCGGTGGCGGCACAGCGGCGGCAACATATCCACCTTCACCGAGATCATACTGCTCGCGTAGAAAGGGAGTAACGCGGAGTGGCCGCGCTGCGCATCGTTCGCCCCACTACCTCGGGGACGCGCTCTTAAACATTCAAAACGCGCCAAACGCCCGAAGAAGCGCGACATGCGCACGGCAATGCGCCCGACGCCGACGGCGACGGCGACGGCGACGAGCGCGAGACAGTGCGCGGACGTGCGCGACGGGCGCGCGCGTCCCTCTCGAGAGAGGGAGGTGGTCGAGGTTGCCGAAAGAGAGATCGCCGCGTCCGCGGGAAACGCGCCTGCTAACGCTCCCTGCTCCCGACAGGCCGAAGGGAATAATCCCCGTTTGCCTCGAGCGAGATAAAAGGGGGAGAATGCGGAAAAGCGCAGGGCCACCCGAGGGTGCGCTTCTTTTTGCGCTGTCCTAAAATCACCTCCTCGCAGGCAAATACTTCATCAGGATTGTAGCAATGCGCTACAGGCGTTCGACTCGGATATCCTATTTTCGGGTTGCGAACCGGCCACGTCATAGATATAGCTAAACGATTGCCTACATATATATACATAATATATTTGTCGCGAAAAACGTGCGACGCAAAAAGCTTAAGAATAAAGGGACATTTAATTCCCAGGAAGAAAGGAGTACTGTATACGTAATAGACTTTATGACGTACGGAAACTGCGACTGACAATTAAAAATTCTTGCGACGAGCTTTCAGTAAAAAGTTTTGATTTTCCAGACTGATCATCAATCGATTAATTTGTAATGTATTAAGCTTTTTTATGCGTTTATAATTCGAAGGATATTGATGTATGGAAGAAGAGCACGAGGAGCGTGATATAACGACGTAAAGATTCGCGGTTTTCTATTATCCGCGCATTCGGCAACGAACTACGCTACGTGTCTACAGTATACATATATCTATCGATGTTTTCACTTTCATCGCGCTTCAATCTATAGTCGATGGTCCCGACCTCAGACTTTGTCGGTTCTCGGCTGCCAGGCGAGCAGGACGCACCAGGAGCCGGGTATCCGCCGTCGCCGGGGCGTTTCGCGCCCAATCGCCCCGGCCGGGCCCCGGCGATATTGCGCGACTCTCGAAACTCGGGCGAGTCGCGCGAGGGTCAACAATCTCTCGACTCGCGACGACGGTCGTTGATCGGCGTTGTCGATACTCCGCAGTCGAGGAATTGACGCAAAACACTGTCGATTGCGTAAAGTCGACGACGGATTAGGGAACCAGGAACGCGCAGAAGGCGCGTCGGCGGCGGAGAGCGGAGACGCGGGAGACCTCGCCGTGAAGAAATTATTCACCTCGAGTCTCTCGCGGTCGTGATGGAATATCTTACATTAAGAAAAAAAAATATTGGACTTAAAAAAATAAATAACAACCGATAGATATCGATAATACAGTAAATTAATAATTAGAAATACGAACAAATTAAATAATCAATTTGATAATTCTATGTTATTGAGTATCTCTTAGCAACTCATTATTGACAAGTTTATGACGAAACTAATATCATCTCAGTCAGGTTAAAATTTAAATGAATGTTAATTATTCATAGAACATTTACATCAATTTCTACCAATATACGCAGATTAATTTACTTTAATCTCGGTTTAACTCACGTTTTATCTTTTCTTAGTTCTAAGAATTAGAAAAAGATAAAAAGTAAATAAAACCGAGATTAAAGTTTTAATCTGCATTGATAGAAATGAAGATTAATGGGTAATACAATCTTATTTTGTTATTATTATTACATTACGGTTCTTTCATATGGTTTATTTACTCTTTAAATAATTTCTCATATTTTTTTGAACGGGTTTACTGTTTTCAATTCATTGTAACGCGATACTCACTGATTAAGGTTATCCATCATCTTGTAATCCCCACCGGATGTATTGATCTTGGAGATCAGGCCGGGCTGCAATTTGTTCATGAGCATGCAGAGCAGAACGCCATCCCTCAGAGCGTCTTCATAACTCACGCCTGTAAAAAAACGTGCCAATGTATACATTACATTTCATCGTTTAGAATGAGTATAATTTTTATAACTGAAGAGAAATATATCATGAGCAAACCAGCTGTACGATTTAGATGCGATAAAAAATGATTAGACCGTCAGTTCAAAACATTGCCTCAACAGGTATGCAAAAGAATTTGGAGGGGTAAAAATCACAGTGGTGTAAGTCAAATTTTTAAAAATATTTTTTCATGTACATAGATGCAATTTATATATTGTATAGAGTGCATCATATGCACGCGAAAAAAAATTTAAAAAAATTTGATTTACACAACTATGACTTTTACCCCTCCAATTATAGACGAGTTATTTATACGGCAGTCCATAAGATAGTCAAAGATACTTAATAAATGTCGTCTTGATCACAGATGGGCGCGAGATATTTCTCTCAGAATCTCGAGGAAGATCTCTAGCAAAGATTACGAGAGAAAGATCTGAAAGCCTGGTATGCTTTATTTACATTTAGCGCATTAAAGACGTCGCGCTTATCGGCCGCATTGCCCGCATTTACACGGAGAAAGCCTCGAGAGAAAAGGAGAGCGATTTCGCCCGATGGCGAAAAGAATGCTGATGACCACGGCGGCACCAGGATCACAGAAGCGACATTCGCCCTTCCCGCGGCCGTCGCCGAAAATCACGCGCGGTTTCAGGACAGGAGGGCCAGGGGCTTGCGCGATAGAGCCGCAGCGACGAGCTTTGATTTTCGCGCGGTGAATCCGGCGGTGTTTTATCAACGTCAAACGCGGCCACGTGCCTTCCCTCTGCCATCGGCCATTTTTTCGCTCGATACACCGCGCGCTGAGTGGATACCCACCACCCCTTCTACCGTCCGTCGTGCCCCTCCTTGTCGCGAGAGCCAACCCGCCCAGTCGGGGGAAGAGAGAGAGAGAGAGAGAGAGAGAGAGAGATCGAACGGATTCACCGCGAAATAATAACCGCGAACGAGAGACCGGGTCGGATATGTGCAACCAGCGCTCGCTCATGGCGCCCCATTATGCCAAGAGGCGAGCCAAGGGGGCATGGCATTTTTTGTCACGTCGGACGAAGAATCAGGAAAGGCCGGCCGCGTCTTGCGGGCGCGCGCACTTTTTGCTCGCTTTGATCGGCGGTAGCGTCGGCCCCGCGCGCCGCCGCCGCCGTCGGCGTCTTCCCCGTCGGTGGCCGGCGGCCTCCGGCGCGACCGGGCGTCTCGCCGCGACGCGATGCGCGGCCCGTCGCCATTCGAAAGACACAACGCGTCTCGGGCTCCTAGGGGCGCAGCCCGCCGCAGGAGCCGTGCGTTACCGCGTCGAGCTGTCATTGCGTTTTTTTTGCCGCTGCCTCCCTCCAACCACCCACCCCCCGCCCCCACCCCCTCACGTCAACGATACAACCAGTGTATCGATGTATCCAATCTATCGGCGCGCGACGCTGCCGCCAGCCGCCGCCCCTCCCACCATCGCCGC
>NW_020214324.1:0-3164 GCF_003070985.1 Temnothorax curvispinosus
GTGAAAGTGAGAAATTGTGTGGCGAACGCTCGTCGGCGTGTAACATTATATTGAAATAGGTCATGACACTGAATCCTTGTCAGAAAGAAAACTTTGGACGAAAGTTTGTAAACTAATGTATAAAAAGAAAAATGTGCGTACGTATGCGTGTGTGCATGCGCGTGTGTGTAGATGTGTGAATCGAAAATTTTTTATCTTGTTGGAAAGCTCCCACTGTGTAGTCCTGACAAAAATCACTGCTATATATACAGTAAAAAACACGCAAGAACACTTAGCTTTTCATTATGTCGTCAAATTCATATAAACGTGTGAAAAAATGGCGATATATGCAGCAGAAAAAAAAAATCAAAATCAGTACCAAGTGATAATGAGTGCAATAATGAACCGAATGATGGTGAGATAAACAGAACACCAAATGTTGAAAGTGAGGTTAGGATTGAGTCTGGGCAACGTGAGTTGAATATCAGTAGGCAATCTTTAAGTTCTCAAGATTTAGAAGCTCCATCAGAAATCAATTTTGATCCGAATTCAATAATCAGCGATTGTGACATGATCAGTGATCATGATATTATTGCCTCTACTGATTCGTCAATTGTTAATGAACCATCTGTGCTAATTGGAACAAAGCAAAAAATTCGTGACTGGGCACTACGTAATCGAACTAATGTAACGCTCACTGCAGTGACCAATTTGCTGAACGTATTAAGAAGTATAGGCCACATGTCATTGCCGAAGACTGCCGAGACTTTATTGGGGACAATGCATTGCAGGATACTTCAGGAAATGCCAGGCATCAACAATATTGTTGGAGAGTATACATATTTAGGTATCAAAAAAGGCCTTATACGTATTATTTCCCCGAATGTATACACTGAAGAACATATTTCTCTCTTAATACATGTTGACGGATTGCAAATTTACCACAACTCTCCGAAACAAGTTTGGCCTGTTGCTGTCAAGGGTTATCATCCAAATTATATTGCTGAACCTTTTGTAGCAGCAATTTATTGCGGAGATTCTAAACCTCTTTCTGCTAAAAATTGTTTTTCTGATTTTGTAGAAGCAAATGACTTGATTGAAAATGGAATAGAATTATACGGAAAAAAATACTCAATTGAAATAATGGCCATAGTAGCTGATTCTCCTGCCAGAGCATTTTTGAAGTGTTGTAAAGCACCTGGAACATTTTATGCCTGTGAAAGATGTACAACAAAAGGCATATCAGTAGGAATTGGAAGATCCAAAAAACGAGTGTATCCTCAAACTGATGCTGAATTGCGCACGCGACAATCATTAGAAGAAAAACTTCAACGCGAGCATCACCATGAAGATTGTAATTCACCGATAATTTTGATGAAGAATATTGATCCAATCAAGCAGGTAGTTCTAAAAGTAATGCATTTATTTTATTTGAATAATATGAAATGACTATTAGATAAGTGGACATCAAGAAATGAAGCAACACGCATGAAATTGGCTGATCTTAAACGTCTTCAAACTATAATGACACAATTGGCTAATGGTATTCCGCGTGAATTTCAGAGGAAGAAATTTGATGTGCATCATATTTGTCGATGGAAGGCATCACAGTTTAAGTTTATGCTCAATTATTGTGGAGCTTTAGTATTGAAAAATATCCTGCCAAGTCATTATTATCGTCATTTTTTGCTCCTCGTGTTTGCAAGTCGCATCTTGAACAATAAAGAACTCATTGCGGATTCAACTAATTATGCCAATGACTTGCTGAAAAAATTTTTTAATCTGTTACCTTCTCTGTATGGAATAGGTAGCCAAGTTTTGAGTTGGCATAATATTATTCACGTTGCTGATGATGCCAAGCATTTTAAAATACCACTAAATGATCTTTCGGGTTTTTGGGGCAAAAGTTACATAGGTTTATTCAAAAAACTCATTAAATCAACGAATAAACCACTTACACAAACTGTGAACCGACTTGATGAGCTAGAATCTAGTGAACGGATGATAATTGAAAAAAAATACTTATGAAGTGATTGGATCATCTCCAAGAATCCTGAAATAATTTTTTTTCGTAACAAAGAATATGTAACAGCAAGCCAAATTAACATACGTGGTATTACTCTAAAAACTAGGCATCTAGATAATACTGTGCAGTTACATAGTGGTAAAGTCTTTACTATCTCAAAAATATTAATCGGAGTAGGAACACCAAAATATTTCAATAATCTTGACAATATCTATATTATGGGACAGAAAGAATGACACAGGAGAAGTTTTTGATTTTCCGGATACTTCAATAAATGCGGGATTAACTTTAGTCAACGAATTTTCAATAAAATACGAGGTTGCAACAAACATCAAATACAAATGTGCTTTGTTACATGTCGAAGAAAAAAAATATTCATTAACTTTTCTTCATGAATAAACTGTACTAGTGCCGCTACTAAAGAGAAGACCGAGGGAAGGGGTGTCATTGCGGAAAAACTAGCCTAACATGTAGCTAGAGTGATAATTCAACATAATTAATAATTAATTTTACGGTAAAATTAATGTAAACGATTTTCCGCGGCCCCACGATGAGTTCAAATTTTCCGCTAAATTTCCCGAGACGCCGGCGCCACAGCCGACGCACCGCAACCAATGAGGAGACAGGCCCGCGGACAGGCCAATGAGAGACTCTGCACTTACGCAAGAAGAAGGCGGGAACGGTTGTTGAGCTACGAGCACGCGACCCTCCCGATTTATTGCATCAAAAGTATTCGGGTGAATAAAAGGCACTTATTGTGATTGCGAGCGATCGAGCGATTGAGTACGCGTGGTAACGACATTGCACAATTCCACTCTTGCAGATTCGCGCGGCGCGGTGCGCGGTGCGGCGCGACGCGGCGTGGTCGCACGTTGTACAAGTGTATCTTGATTCTCGCGTCGTTGCTTTGTCTCCGTCCCTCGGTCCAGCAATTGAGTTGTTATATCGTGTTCCCGTGAGCAGAGTGGCTTACATTAATAATAGTTAATACCCGTCAATATAATTGGTGTATGTGGTAAATAGACATTAAATAGCTTTTATAATTATAACGTAAACCTAACTTCAAGGATTCGTGCACGCCAATTATTTACATATATATAGAGGGAAAGAGAAACAGAGAAAGAGAGGCGGCTCGCTCGCGTGGAACCCGGAAGGAGCG